>NC_057794.1:136545189-136789713 GCF_018294505.1 Triticum aestivum
ACGCCAAGCAGTTCTTCCGCCAGATCGGCGCCACCTCTGTGCAGCGGGGAGCCCCTCCAGGAAGGGCGGCCCCCAAGGCCGACCTCACCTTTGACTCAGGGGATCACCCTGCTACCACTCCCGGCTCGGGTGCGCTCCCAATGCTTTGCATGCCCACCATCTGGAATGTCACCATGACCAAGACTCTCATTGATGGCGGAGCAGGCCTCAACGTGCTCTTTGTGGAAGCTTTCGGCTTGCTTCACGTGTCGTACAGCCGGCTCTGCCCCACCAAGCCTTTCCCCGGAGTGGGCAGTGGGTCCACCAGCCCCTTGGGGCAAATACACCTCCCGGTCACCTTCGGTACCTGGGACAACTACCGCACCGAGCTCATCGACTTTGACATCGCTCGCATCGGCCTCCCGTACAACACCATCCTCAGGTACCCTGCTTTGGCTCAGTTCATGGCAGCGACCCATCTGGTCTACAACCTCATGAAGATGCCGGGTAGCAGCGGCGTACTCACCATGGCCGGAGACACCAACGAAGCTCTGGCGGCCCTCAAGCTTACCTTCAGGGCCGCAGCGGCAACGCGCCCGGCCGGCGAAGCCACCCCAGGGGCTAAGGAGGCCGCGCCGGCGTAGAAGAAGCAGGTGTTCACTCAAGACCGGCCGAAACGAAGCAAGTGCCGGTCGAGGAAGGTGGACCCTTGGGAACCACCTTCACCATAGGCGCGAACCTCGACCAAGATCAAGAGGAGGTGTTGGTGAAGTTCTTGCGCGTGAACAAGGAGGTATTCGCCTGGGAACCCAAGCAGGTGGTAGGGGTCCCAAGGGGGGTAATCGAGCATCATTTAAGGGTGTGTCCCAATGTGCGCCCTGTGAAACAGAAGGCGCGGCGATAGTCCATGGAGAAGAAGTCCTTCATCATCTAGAAAACTCGCAAGCTGTAGGCGGCAGGTGTCATTCGCGAGGTCTGATACCTGGAGTGGCTGGCGAACCCCATCGTCGTGCCAAAGAAAGGAGGGAAGGAACACATGTGTGTCGACTTCACCAACCTCAACAAGGCCTGTCCCCAAGACCCATTCCCACTTCCGCGCATCGACCAAATCGTCGACTCCACCGCCGAGTGCGACCTGCTGTGTTTCCTGGACGCATTCTTGGGCTACCACCAGATCAAGATGGCAGTGGAGGATGTGGAGAAGACCGCCTTCCTGACCCCGTGCGGGGTGTACAGCTACACTTGCATGCCGTTTGGACTGCGCAACACTGGGGCGACCTTCCAGCGGTTGCGCACATTGCCCTGGGTCAGCAGCTCGGGAGAAACGCTGAAGCCTACGTCGACGACATCGTGGTAAAATCTAGGGAGGTGAGAACCCTAATTCAGGACCTGGAGGAGACCTTCGCTAGCCTGCGCCAGGTGGATTTGTGGCTCAACCCGAAGAAGTGTCTGTTCGGTGTCCCCTCCGGCAAGCTACTGGGTTTCCTTGTGTTTCACAAGGGGATGAAGGCTAACCCCGAGAAGGTCAAGGCAATAGAAGACATGAGCCCACCTCAAACTTTCAAGGAAATGCAGAAGCTTGCAGGCTACGTGACCTCGCTGGGGCGCTTCATCTCCAAGCTGGGGGAGCGTGCCCTGCCGTTCTTCAAGCTGATGAAGAAGAAGGGCCCGTTAGAATGGACCCCAGAGGTCGATATGGCATTCCAAGACCCGTTAGAAGGGCCCTTTTTTTATTGCTCCATGCTATTATATTATCTATTTTGGATGTTAATGGGCTTCATTTTACACTTTTATATCATTTTTGGGACTAACCTATTAACCGGAGGCCCATCCCAAATTGCTATTTTTTTGCCTATTTCAGTGTTTCGCAGAAAAGGAATATCAAACGAAGTCCAAACGGAATAAAACCTTCGGGAACGTGATTTTATCAACAAACGTGATCTAGGAGACTTGGAGTGGGAGTCAAGAAACAATCAAGGAGGCCACGAGGCAGGGGGGCGCGCCCACCCCCTGGGCGCGCCCTCCACCCGTGCGGGCCCCTCGTTGCTCCACCGACCTACTTCTTCCTCCTATATAAGTCCACGTACCCCGCAAACATCCAGGAGCACCACGAAAACCTAATTCCACTGCCGCAACCTTCTGTACCCAAGAGATCCCATCTTGCGGCCTTTTCCGGAGCTCCGCCGGAGGGGGCATTGATCACGGAGGGCCTCTACATCAACTCCATGGCCTCTCCGATGATGTGTGAGTAGTTTACTTTAGACCTTCGGGTCCATAGCTAGTAGCTAGATGCCTTCTCTCTCTCTTTGGATCTCAATACAAAGTTCTCCTCGATCTCTTGGAGATCTATTTGATGTAATCTTCTTTTGCGGTGTGTTTGTCGAGATCCGATGAATTGTGGGTTTATGATCCAGATTATCTATGAGCAATATTGGAATCTCCTCTGAATTCTTTTATGTATGATTGGTTTATCTTTGCAAGTCTCTTCGAATTATCAGTTTGCTTTGGCCTACTAGATTGATCTTTCTTGCAATGGGAGAAGTGCTTAGCTTTGGGTTCAATCTTGCGGTGTCCTTTCCCAGTGACAGCAAGGGAAGCAAGGCACGTATTGTATTGTTGCCATGGAGGATAAAAAGATGGGGTTTATATCATATTGCATGAGTTTATCCCTCTACATCATGTCATCTTACTTAAAGCATTACTCTGTTCTTATGAACTTAATACTCTAGATGCATGCTGGATAGCGGTCGATGTGTGGAGTAATAGTAGTAGATGCAGAATCGTTTCGGTCTACTTGTCGCGGACGTGATGCCTATATACATGATCATACCTAGATATTCTCATAACTATGCTCAATTCTATCAATTGATCGACAGTAATTCGTTTACCCACCGTAATACTTATGCTCTTGAGAGAAGCCACTAGTGAAACCTATGGCCCCGGGTCTATCTTCCATCATATTAATCTTCCAACACTTAGCTATTTCTATTGCCGTTTATTTTACTTTGCATCTTTATTTCTCTTTATCATAAAAATACCAAAAATATTATCTTATCATATCTATCAGATCTCACTCTCGTAAGTGACTGTGAAGGGATTGACAACCCCTTTATCGCGTTGGTTGCGACGTTCTTATTTGTTTGTGTAGGTGCGTGGGACTCGAGCGTGATCTCCTACTAGATTGATACCTTGGTTCTCAAAAACTGAGGGAAATACTTACGCTACTTTACTGCATCACCCTTTCCTCTTCAAGGGAAAACCAACGCAGTGCTCAAGAGGTAGCAAGAAGGATTTTTGGCGCTGTTGCCAGGGAGATTCGCGCCAAGTCATGTCAAGATTTGACTCCCGGCGATGAGCCATTTCTGGCACCGTTGCCGGAGTCTATGCACAAGTCAAGACATACCAAGTACCCATCACAAACTCTTATCCCTCGCATTACATTATTTTCCATTTGCCTCTCATTTTCCTCTCCCCCACTTCACCCTTGCCGTTTTATTCGCCCTCTTTTCCTCTTGCCATCTCTTTCTGTTTGCCTCTTTTTCGCTTGCTTCTTGTTTGCTCGTGTGTTGGATTGCTTGCTTGTAATGATGGCTTAAGATAATACTAAATTGTGTGACTTTACCAATACCAACAACAATGATTTTCTTACCACTCCGATTGCTCCTCTTACCGATGCTGAATCTTGTGAAATTAATGCTGCTTTGTTGAATCTTGTCATGAAAAATCAATTCACCGGCCTTCCTAGTGAAGATGCCGCTACCCATCTAAATAGCTTTGTTGATTTGTGTGTTATGCAAAAGAAGAAAGATGTGGACAATGATATTGTTAAATTTAAGCTATTTACTTTTTCCCTTAGAGATCGTGCTAAAGCTTGGTTTTCGTCTTTGCCTAAAAATAGTATTGATTCTTGGAATAAGTGCAAAGATGCTTTTATCTCTAAGTATTTTCCTCCTGCTAAGATCATCCCTATTAGAAACGATATTATGAATTTTAATCAACTTGATCATGAACATGTTGCACAAGCTTGGGAGAGGATGAAATTAATGATACGTAATTGCCCTACACATGGTTTGAATTTATGGGTGATTATACCGAATTTTTATGCCAGATTGAATTTTGCTTCTAGAAATCTTTTAGATTCGTCCGCGGGAGGCACATTTATAGAAATCACTTTAGGAGAAGCTACTAAACTCCTAGATAATATTATGGTTAATTATTCTCAATGGCACACTGAAAGATCTACTAGTAAAAAAGTGCATGCAATTGAAGAGATTAATGTTTTGAGTGGAAAGATGGCCGAACTTATGAAATTGTTTGCTAATAAGAGTGTTCCTACTGATCCTAATGATATGCCTTTGTCTACTTTGATTGAGAATAATAATGAATCTATGGATGTGAATTTTGTTGGTAGGAACAATTTTGGTAATAACGCGTATAGAGGTAATTTTAATCCTAGGCCGTTTCCTAGTAATTCGTCTAATAATTATGGTAATTCCTACAACAATTCTTATGGAAATTATAATAAGATGCCCTCTGATTTTGAATCTAATATTAAGGAGTTTATGAATTTGCAAAAGAATTTCAATGCTTTGCTTGAAGAAAAATTGCTTAAGGTTGATGAATTGGCTAGGAACGTTGATAGAATTTCTCTTGATGTTGATTATTTGAAACTTAGATCTATTCCACTAAGCATGATATCAATGATTCTCGCAAAGCCATGAGAATTTCCATTGATGAGTGCAAAGAAAGAACCGCTAGGATGCGTGCCAAGAAAGATTGCTTTGTGAAAGCGTGTTCTTCTAGTTTTCATGATAATAAGGATGAAGATCTAAAAGTTATTGATGTGTCTCCTATTAAATCCTTGTTTTGCAATATGAATCTTGATAATGATGGGACTGAAGATGAGCCACCTTTACCTAGAAGGCGTTCCAAAAATTCAGAGTTTTTAGATCTTGATGCAAAAATTGGTAAAAGTGGGATTGAAGAGATTAAAACTTTAGATAGCAATGAACCCACTATCTTGGATTTCAAGGAATTTAATTATTATAATTGCTCTTTGATAGATTGTATTTCCTTGTTGCAATCCATGCTAAATTCTCCTCATGCTTATAGTCAAAATAAAGCTTTTACTAAACATATCGTTGATGCTTTGATGCAATCTTATGAACAAAAACTTGATTTGGAAGTTTCTATCCCTAGAAAAATTTATGATGAGTGGGAACCTACTATTAAAATTAAAATTAAAGATCATGAGTGCTATGCTTTGTGTGATTTGGGTGCTAGTGTTTCCACGATTCCAAAAACTTTGTGTGATTTGCTAGGTTTCCGCGATTTTGATGATTGTTCTTTAAACTTGCACCTTGCGGATTCCACTATTAAGAAACCTATGGGAAGAATTAATGATGTTCTTATTGTTTAAAATAGGAACTATGTGCCCGTAGATTTCATTGTTCTTGATATATATTGCAATCCTTCATGTCCTATTATTCTTGGTAGACCTTTCCTTAGAACAATTCTTGCAAGTATTGAAATGAAGGAAGGGAATATTAGATTCCAATTTCCGTTAAGGAAAGGCATGGAACACTTCCCTAGAAATAAAATTAAATTACCATATGAATCTATTATGAGAGACACTTACGGATTGCCTACCAAAGATGGCAATATCTAGATCTATCCTCGCTTTTATGCCTAGCTAAGGGCGTTAAACGATAGCGCTTGTTGGGAGGCAACCCAATTTTATTTTTATTCCTTGATATTTTCTCCTTTTTAGTAATAAATACTTTATATAGCCTCTGTTTTGGTTGTGTTTTTTGTTTAATTAGTGTTTGTGCCAAGTAGAACCGTTGGGAAGACTTGGGGAAAGTCTTTTTGATCTGGCTGTAAAAAACAGAAACTTTAGCGCTCACGAGAATTGCTGCCATTTTTATTTGGAAAGTGATATTTAGTTAATTCTTTTTTAAGATGATTAATAGATAAATTGCGCACGTCAAGCAATTTATTTTAGAATTTTTGGGATTCCAGAAGTTTGCGTTAGCTACATATTACTACAGACTGTTCTGTTTTTGACAGATTCCGTTTTTCGTGTGTTGTTTGCTTATTTTGATGAATCTATGGCTAGTAAAAGAGTTTATAAACCATAGAGAAGTTGGAATACAGTAGGTTTAACAGCAATATAAATAAATAATGAGTTCATTACAGTACCTTTAAGTGGTGTTTTGTTTTCTTTCGCTAACGGAGCTCACAAGATTTTCTATTTTGAGTTTTGTGTTGTGAACTTTTCAAGTTTTGGGTAAAGATTCGATGGATTATGGAACAAAGAGTGGCAAGATCCTAAGCTTGGGGATTACCATGGAACCCCAAGTTAAAACTCAAGGACACCAAAAAGCCTAAGCTTGGGGATGCCCCGGAAGGCATCCCCTCTTTCGTCTTCGTCTATCGGTAACTTTACTTGGAGCTATATTTTTATTCACCGCATGATATGTGTTTTGCTTGGAACATCTTGTATGATTTGAGTCTTTGATTTTTAGTTTACCACAATCATCCTTGATGCACACACCTTTTGAGAGAGACTCACATGATTTGAAATTTATTAGAATACTCTATGTGCTTCACTTATATCTTTTGAGCTATATAGTTTTTGCTCTAGTGCTTCACTTATATCTTTTAGAGCACGGCGGTGGTTTTATTTTATAGAAATAATTGATCTCGCATGCTTCACTTATATTATTTTGAGAGTCCTTTAGAACAACATGGAAATTTGCTTCAATATAAAAACTTCCATAGAAGTGCATTGAATACTATGAGAAAGTTTGATACTTGATAATTGTTTTGAGATATGGAGATGGTGATATTAGAGTCATGCTAGTTGAGTAGTTGTGAATTTGAGAAATACGTGTGTTGAAGTTTTTGATTCCTGTAGCATGCACATATGGTGAACCGCTATGTGATGAAGTCGGAGCATGATTTATTTATTGATTGTCTTCCTTATGAGTGGCGGTCGGGGACGAGCGATGGTCTTTTCCTACCAATCTGTCCCCCTAGGAGCATGCGCGTAATACTTTGTTTTGATAACTAATAGATTTTTGCAATAAGTATGTGAGTTCTTTATGACTAAGGTTGAGTCCATGGGTTAAACGCCCTCTCACCCTTCCACCATTGCTAGCCTCTCTAGTATCGCGCAACTTTCGCCGGTACCATAAACCCACCATATACCTTCCTCAAAACAGCCACCATACCTACCTATTATGGCATTTCCATAGCCATTCCGAGATATATTGCGATGCAACTTTCCACCATTCTGTTATTATGACACGCTTCATCATTGTCATATTGCTTGCATGATCATGTAGTTGACATCGTATTTGTGGCAAAGCCACCATTCATAATTCTTCATACATGTCACTCAAGCATCATTGCACATCCCGGTACACCACCGGAGGCATTCACATAGAGTCATATTTTGTTCTAAGTATTGAGTTGTAATTCTTGAGTTGTAAGTAAATAAAGTGTGATGATCATCATTATTAGAGCATTGTCCCAAGTGCGGAAAGGATGATGGAGACTATGATTCCCCCATAAGTCGGGATGAGACTCCGGACGAAAAAAAGAGGCCAAAAAGGAAAAAAAGAAAAAAGGCCCAAATAAAAAAATGAGAGAAAAAGAGAGAAGGGACAATGGTACTATCCTTTTTCCACACTTGTGCTTCAAAGTAGCACCATGATCTTGATGATAGAGAGTCTCCTATGATATCACTTTCATATACTAGTGGGAATTTTTCATTATAGAACTTGGCTTGTATATTCCAATGATGGGCTTCGTCAAAATGCCCTAGGTTTTCATGAACAAGCAAGTTGGATGCACACCCACTTAGTTTCTTTTGTTGAGCTTTCATATACTTATAGCTCTAGTGCATCCGTTGCATGGCAATCCCTACTCACTCAAATTGATGTCTATTGATGGGCATCTCCATAGCCTGTTGATACACCTAGTTGATGTGACACTATCTTCTCCTTTTTTTGTCTTCTCCACAACCACCATTCTATTCCACATATAGTGCTATATCCATGGCTCACGCTCATATATTGCGTGAAGATTGAAAAAGTTTGAGAACATCAAAAGTATGAAACAATTGCTTGGCGTGTCATCGGGGTTGTGCATGATTTAAATATTTTGTGTGGTGAAGATAGAGCACATCCAGACTATATGATTTTGTAGGGATAACTTTCTTTGGCCATGTTATTTTGAGAAGACATAATTGCTTAGTTAGTATGCTTGAAGTATTATTATTTTTATGTAAATATTAAACTTTTATCTTGAATCTTTTGGATCTGAACATTCATGCCACAATAAAGAGAATTTTTTTTACATTGAGAAGCATGTTAGAAAGCATTGCACATCAAAAATTCTTCTTTTATCATTTACCTACTCGAGGACGAGCAGGAATTAAGCTTGGGTATGCTTGATACGTCTCCAACGTATCTATAATTTTTGATTGCTCCATGCTATTATATTATCTATTTTGGATGTTAATGGGATTTATTTTACACTTTTATATCATTTTTGGGACTAACCTACTAACCGGAGGCCCAACCCAAATTGCTGTTTTTTGCCTATTTTAGGGTTTCGAAGAAAAGGAATATCAAACGGAGTCCAAACGGAATGAAACCTTCGGGAACGTGACTTTCTCAACAATCGTGATCTAGGAGACTTGGAGTGGGCGTTAAGAAACGATCGAGGAGGGCACGAGGCAGGGGGCGCGCCTACCCCCCCCCCCCCCCTCGGCACGCCCTCCACCCTCGTGGGCCCCTCATTGCTCCACCGACCTACTTCTTCCTCCTATATATATCCACGTACCCCCAAACATCCAGGAGCACAATGAAAACCTAATTCCACCGCCACAACCTTCTATACCCGAGAGATCCCATCTTGGGGCCTTTTCCGGAGCTCCACTGGAGGGGGCATTGATCATGGAGGGCCTCTACATCAACTCCATGGCCTCTCCGGTGATGTGTGAGTAGTTTACTTCAGACCTACGGGTCCATAGTTATTAGCTAGATGGCTTCTTCTCTCTCTTTGGATCTCAATACAAAGTTCTCCTCGATCTTCTTGGAGATCTACTGGATGCAATCTTCTTTTGTGGTGTGTTTGTCGAGATCTGATGAATTGTAGGTTTATGATCAAGTTTATCTATGAACAATATTTGAATCTCCTCTGAATTATTTTATGTATGATTGGTTCTCTTTGCAAGTCTCTTTGAATTATCAGTTTGGTTTGGCCTACTAGATTGATCTTTCTTGCTATGGGAGAAGTGCTTAGCTTTGGGTTCAATCTTGCGGTGCTCGATCCCAGTGACAGAAAGGGAAACGACACGTATTGTATTGTTGCCATCGAGGATAAAAAGATGGGGTTTATATCATATTCAATGAGTTTATCCCTCTACATCATGTCATCTTACTTAGAGCATTACTCTGTTCTTATGAACTTAATACTCTAGATGCATGCTGGATAGCGGTCGATGTGTGGAGTAATAGTAGTAGATGCAGAATCGTTTCGGTCTACTTGTCGCGGACATGATGCCTATATACATGATCATACTTAGATATTCTCATAACTATGCTCAATTCTATCAATTGCTCGACAGTAATTCGTTTACCCACCGTAATACTTATGCTATTGAGAGAAGCCACTAGTGAAACCTATGGCCCCCGGGTCTATCTTCCATCATATTAATCTTCCAACACTTAGTTATTTCTATTATCGTTTATTTTACTTTGCATCTTTATTTCTCTTTATCATAAAAATACCAAAAATATTATCTTATCATATCTATCAGATCTCACTCTCGTAAGTGATCGTGAAGGGATTGACAACCCCTTTATCGCGTTGGTTGCGGGGTTCTTATTTATTTGTGTAGGTATGTGGGACTCGAACGTGATCTCCTACTAGATTGATACCTTGGTCCTCAAAAACTGAGGGAAAAACTGAGGTAGCAAGATACTTAACCAGGCCACCAGTGATGGTCGCGCCTCGCCCCCTTGAGCCCCCGGTGCTTTACCTGGCTGTCCGGGAGGATTGCCAGGCCAAGAGCCCGCCGAGCAATGTTGCACCTTTGGCGGGTACAATGCGGCACCAAGACAGCGCCACCAAAGCCATGATGGCATCAGCTGACGATCAGACCTTGCAAGACGGCACTCTCGGGTCTAAGGAGGCCCTGATGGGCGACCGGGCCCCTAAGGTCCCCCGACCTCAGGAGGCACCACAACCTTCGGAGGATACAGGCTCCATCGACGCTCCCGCACTCGTCGGGCACCCAATATACTTTGTCACCATTGTGCTACGGGACGAGAGAGCACGGTACCCAATGCCGCAGAAGCTCTTACTCGCGCTCCTGGTGGCCTCACGCAAGCTACGCCATTATTTCCAAGGCCACCCAATCAAGGTCGTCTCAGCCTACCCCTAGAGAGGGTGCTCCGGAGCCCCATTGTCGCGGGGAGAGTAGCTGAATGGAACATTGAACTGCAAGTATTTTAGTTGGAGTTCAGCATGACCAGGGTTATCAAGGGAGACGCGCTTGTCGACTTTGTTGCAGAATGGGCCGACGCTCCGGAGCCCAAAGCGGGCGAGAGCCTATCCCTCTCGCTGGGAAATGAAGCATCGGATGGATGGGTCATGTACTTCGATGGCGCTTTCGCGCGACAAGGCACGGGGGCTGGCGCTGTGCTCACCTCGCCCACCCACGACAAGCTATACTATGTCGTGCAGCTCTGCTTCCAGCGGGGTGAGAAGGTCTCCAACAACATCGCGGAATATGAGGGGTTGATCACCGGCCTCAAGGCCGCCGCAACCTTGGGGGAGAAGCGTCTCACCATCAAGGGTGACTCGCAACTCCTCGTCAACTTCTCCAACAAGGTGTATGAACCAAGGGATGGGCATATGGAGGCGTACGTCGCGGAGGTGTGCAAGATGGAGAAGCAATTCCTAGGCCTAGAGCTACAGCATGTGCCACGCGGCACCAACAAGGAGGCCGACGAGATCGCCAAGCGGGCATCAAGGCGTCTACCCCAAGAACCTGGTGTCTTCGAAGAGCAACTCTTCAAGCCTTCGGCGACCCCCGCGGCCGCGGAGACTACATCATCTCGAGAGGAACTCCCCCAGCAACCAGCCTCGGGAGCCACCGCTTGCGGTCCGACATCAAGAGCACGTCTGCTCCTGGCGCTAGATCCCCGGGAGGGGTGCTGGACTGAGGAGTTCAAGGCATATCTGGTGCATGGGACGTTGCCGGAGAAGGAGGAGGACGCGGAGCATGTGGCCTGGCAGGCTACGGCATACTGCATCTAGGACGGTGAGCTGTACAGAAAACGACCAAATGATGTTTCCTTGCAATGCATCTCCAAGGAGTAGGGGAATGAGCAGCTGGCTGACATACACGATGGAGACTACGAGCATCACTCATCATCGCGTACCCTGGTTGGCAAGGCGTTCCGCAGCGGGTTCTACTGGCCCATGGCACTCAACAACATGACCGAGCTGGTAAAGTCCTGCGAGGCCTGCCAGTTCCAAGCCAAGCAAATCCACTAGCCGGCCTAGGGCCTCCAGACTATCCTGCTCTCATGGCCATTCACGGTCTGGGGGCTAGACATCCTGGGTCCGTCCCCGCGAGCGCCTGGGGGCCACCGCTACCTCTACGTCGCCATCGACAAGTTCACCAAATGGGCAGAGGTGGAAGTCGTCCGCACCATCCCGGTCGGGTCAGCAGTTAAGTTCATCAAGGGCCTTGTGAGCCAGTTCGGGGTCCCTAACCGCATCATCACCGACAATGGCTCGCAGTTCACTAGCAATCTCTTCAACACCTATTGTGCTAACCTTGGAACGCAGATTTCCTATGCTTCGGTGGCACACCCCAGGAGCAATGGACAAGCTGAGCGCACCAACGCCGAGGTCTTGAGAGGCCTCAAGACACAGAACTTCAAGAAGAAGCTCGAAGCCTGTGGCAGGGGCTGGCATGACGAGCTCCAGTCTAAGCTGTGGTCCATCCGCACCACCGCCACCAAGCTAACACGCGAGACCCCGTTCTTCCTTGTCTACGGAGCAGAAGCGGTTCTCCCTCACGAGGTCAGGCATCGCTCCGCGCGGGTCCTGGCGTTTGATGAGATGTAGCGTGACGCCATGCGGGGGATGGACCTTGTGCTGGGGGAGGAACGCCGTCGTGAAGCCTCGCTCCGAGCGGCAAGATACCAGCAGGTGCTGTGACGGCACCACTGTCACAGCGTCCGCTCCAGGACGCTCGAGGTGGGCGATCTCGTCCTGAGGCGGGTGCTCTCTAGGGAAGGGCTGCATAAGCTCTCACCCATGTGGGAGGGCCTGGTTAAGATTGTCCGCGTCTCCAGGCCTGGCACCACGCGCCTGGAGAGGCAGGATGGGATCCCCATCCAGAACGGCTAGAACATCCAACACCTCTGAAGGTCTCTGCACGTGACACACTCATGTAATAATGAGTGGGTCTGTACATGCCCCGGAGTCTCCAGAGTGCCGCCCTCGGGCCTCGAGGGCTCCCTCCCACGTCCTAGTGGCATCACATAGCTCCGCGCTGGTGAGAAGACTAGACTAGGTGCCAGACGCGGTTGTTCATTTGCTTTCTGTAGTTGGCTTGCCCCTTTTTCCTTTAGTGAAATTTGGACTTCTGGCGTTTCTCGATGGTTTGGTTGAACCCCCTCTTCTTTCTGATTCTTCCCCCGATTCTTTGTTTTTCGCCAGGGAGGGCGGCAGTTGCCTGACGCTCTCCCCCGCATGCCCCGCAAGGGGGGCTGGACGGGTGGTATGCGCGTGTACACTCGCCCGGTCTCCACGAGGCGTTCTCATCTGAGCTTGTGATCGATGCATCCTCTTTTAGTCCGTGCCCCACGGGTACTGCGACGCGGTGCATTTGGCCATCACCAGCCCATACTTGAGGCCTCGCGCGAGAAGGGTTAGGTATTTCTTAACGAATTTTTGCAGCTTCATGATGCCACCCGAATCAACAGTGGGGAAGCCCCACCTGGTGCCCAGAGACGCGCACCCTCATGAGGTCAAAGCTACCCCGGATGCATCGAGCTAAGTTACCCTCTACACTCGTATAATGCATAGATCTCACAACACAACCCAGAAGCAATAAACACACCACAAAAGCAACACAAGCACCATGGTTCATTACACGCCCTCGCAGGGCCCCATATTCGTTTCTGATAATGCAAAGGAAAGGGAAGGGGAGGACAAGCAAAAGCGGCTCCTACGACGCGGCTGCTCACGAGGATCGGCCCCTCGGACTCAGCCAGAACCCTCCTCGCGCTTCACCGGGGCGCGACAACGGGATGACCCGCCACCGTCCTTGAAGCGAGCCCAACGGCGTGGCGGCTGGTCGTAGCCGCCGCTGCTGGAGCTTTCGCCGGAGGAGGAGCTGTCGTAGCCGGGCGAACCGCGGCCGCCGCCGAGGGCAAGGTCACCCTCGTGCTTGTCACGACCATCACCAAGGCCAAGCACCTCACCACCATCGTCGTCGTCTTCAGGGCAGCATCCGACGTGGCGACCTTCTTCCCCGAACACCCTCACGAAGAGGGTCGCTGCGCCGTCGTACTTGAAGTGGAGGGTGAACCACCTGCCCAGGCCACGTGTGCGGGCGAACGTCTGCCAGCCGCGGGCCAGGGCTACATTTCCCACAACGGAGATCTCCACTACAACCCACGAAGCCTTCTGCAGCAGCCGTCAGCCTGCAGCCAGAGGCCGCCGGGACCTGGGGCCGGCAGTTCACCGGCGAAGGAGCACGGAAGTTGAAGCCAAGTGCCGGACGGGTTCTCTGACCACACGACAAACTCCGGTAGCACCTCCGCCGAGTGGAAGCGTGGCTAGGGAGGCCGACCGACCATTGCGCGCCTCCCTTCATTGACAGGGATGCCGCGCCCTAGGCGGCACCCACCGCGTGAAGAGGCACCGCCGCGGCCGCCAGCAATGGTGCCAGACCCCAGGGAAGTTCGCCCACATCCACGAGGGACCACAGTAGGGGTCGCGGCGTGCTTGTGGGGGCTACCACGCCCCCTCTTAGACGGTGGTGAGCCAGGCCCCTCCTGGCGAGCTTTTCCCTTCTCGGCGGTCGAGAACCTCTTCACCAGCGCCATGAGTGTCGTTGTCAAGCAGCGGAGCAAGAAGGAAGAAGAAGTGGGTGGAATGGAGGAAGAGATGAGCGACAGGCACTCTGCCCCTCCCCTCATTTATAGCCAGGAGGAGGCCAACCGCCGGCCTCCACGATCTAATGTAATGATGACCTTTTTCTGCATGCAACAGGGACTCGTCTAGTCGGGCGGTTGCCGAGGCATCATGGGGAAGCAGAGACGCCCACGTCTTGTCAATCGCCATGCGTTAATCAAGGCCGCATGCTGTTAGGGCCTGCGGCGCTCCGCACTTGACCCTTGGCTTCGTCGCGAAGCCAAGCACGAGCGCGCCTTGGGCCCGGGGGCTACTGTCGACGTCCTGGGAATGGGGGTACCAAGACTTGCCTGCCTACGGCCCAGGGCGTGGCTCCACCAGCGGCCTGTTACGGCCCATCTTTGTCAACAAACAATCAAGACCCTCGTGCAGGGCCAAGCCACGCGAGGCGGATGACACAAGACCTCCTCAGGGTCAGCCTGACAAGGCTGGCCCGCGAGGAGCGGAGAGATCAAGGCGAGGGGCACCTCGTGAGGTTTCCCTGACGTGAGCCATGATGACCAAGGCCAGGCGGGCGCTAGGTGAGTGCGAGCGCGCGCAAAGTAATGGTTACCTCTTTGGTGCTAAAGAGGTAGGCGCAGGTGAGGAGTCCCGAGGCATCAGGCTAAGGTTTTCATATCGGTGCAACGAGACCAAGACCAGCAGGACGGCAGGACAGAGGTCATCACGGAGCCCACGACGGCGTCACCACCAGAGCATGTGGCAGGCGAAGACCACCTATTGTTAGGATACCTTTTACTAGTTGTCCCCCTTCAAATTGGCTTTTGTGGGATCCCTTCCCGCCTAATATTTGGGAAGAGGACCAGGGCCTCTATATATAGGACTAGTCACCACCGTAGGATGGGGACCAAGATCTGATCTTGGATGGATCATTCAAACTATCCTCAGCACACAAGCTCATCAAGCTCAAGAACACCTCTTCTCAGGAGGTTGTTCTTCCCTTGTACTTGTTCATCCCCGGCCTACAAGGCAATCCACCACACCACACTGGAGTAGGGTATTACACCGCAACGATGGCCCGAACCAGTATAAACTCTTGTGTCTCTTGTTCCTCGGGTTCGGCGAGCTAAGATTTGAGATCGTGGCGAGAGTGTGAGCTAGGGGGAGAGAGATCTTCGTGCGCACCCTAGAGTTCGAACCTCAAGGGTTTTCTCGGAACCCGAAATCTGACACAACGTTTTGCCGGCAATCAATAGTGCCCTGATGTTTGAAATTCATTCCCATTTCTTGCATGGGACATAAGCATGCACCCAAGGACATAGATTTGATTTTTCAACCAATTTATATGCACTAGAGCATGTGGATCTAGTTCAAATTTGAATTATGCACATAAAATTCCTAGAAAACCCAGTTATTGTATAAAAATGTCCAAACGAACCCCAAAAATTCCAAAATTTAACACAACACTCATGTTGTTCTATGTTGACACTAGAATTTTTTTAAAGAAATAAGAGGCAATGGAGATCGTTTTGTCCCAAAGGTGGCACGTTCCCTACCGAAACCATCAGGCATGTTGTGAGAAGCTCTAGTTTGTGAGAAGCCTATACCCAAACATGTCCCAAATGGGACAAAAATTTCACCCCCGCATGTTGATGCCGCTCCATGATAGCATGCCAAGTTTCATGAATTTCAGACGAGTTTTGGATTTACTTGAATTTAAAAACCAGGTATCTCAATGTTTGCGGCCGAGTGACAGTGGCAAGGTGGTTGAAATTCATTCCCATTTCTTGTATGGGGGCCTAAGCATGCAACCAAGGGCACATATTTGAATTTTCAACCATTTTATATGCATTAGAGCATGTTCTTGTAGTTCAAATTTGAATTATGCACATAAATGCATAGAAAACTTTGTTAATGTATAAAAAACTTTGTTTTATGTTGACTCTAGAAAAAATTGAAATCAAGAAGAGGCAACGGATATCGTTTCATCCAGAAAGGTGAAATGTTCCCTACAGTAACCATGAGACTTGTTGTGAGAAGCTCTGGTTTGTGAGAAGCTTATGTACCCCAACCTACCCCAAATGGGACAATATTTTTGCCACTGCATGTTGATGCCGTTCCATGCTAGCATGTCAAGTTTCATAAATTTCAGACGCGTTTTTGATTTACTAGAATTTAAAAACTATGTATCTCAATGTTAGCGGCCGAGCGACGGTGGAAAGGTGTTTGACATCCATTCTCATTTCTTGCATGGGACTTAAGCATGTAACCAAGGACACACATTCCAATTTTGAACCAATTTATATGCACTGGAGCATGTGCATGTAGTTCAAATTTGAATTATGCACATGACTGCATAGAAAACTCAGTTAATGCATAAAAATGTCCAAGCGAACCCTGAAATATCCCAAAAATTGACACAACAGTCGTGTATTTCTATGTTGACACGAGAAATTTTTTGAAAGTAAGAAGAGGCAACAGATATCATTTCGTCCCGCAAGGTGGCACGTTCCCTACCAAAACCATCAGGCTTGTTGTGAGTGAAGCTCTGGTTTGCGAGAAGCTTATACCTAAACCTGCCCCAAATGGGACAATATTTTTACCACGGCATGTCGATGTCGTTCCATGATATCATGTCAAGTTTCATGAATTCCAGTCGAGTTTTCGATTTACTAGAATTTTAAAACCATGTATCTCAACGTTAGCGGCCGAGCAACAGTGTCAAGGTGTTTGCCATTCATTATCATTTCTTGCATGTGACCTAAGCTTGCAACCAAGGACAAATATTTGATTTTGCAACCCATTTTTATGGATTGGAGCATGTGCATGTAGTTCAATTTTGATGCACATAAATTCCTAGAAAACTCAGTTAATGTATAAAAATGTCCAAACGATCCCCAAAAAAATCCAAAATTTAACACGACACGCCTCTTGTTCTATGTTGACACCAGGAAAAAATTGAAAGGAAGAAGAGGCGATGAATATTGTTTTGTGCACAAAGGTGACATGTTTCCCTAACGGAACCATGAGGCTTCTTCTGAGAAGCTCTGGTCTGTGAGAAGCTTATACCATATTGGACAATATTTTTGAATTGGACAATATTTTTTACCCCAGCATGTTGATGCCATTCCATGATAGCATGCCAAGGTTCATGAATTTCAGACGTGTTTTGAATTTACTAGAATTACAAAAGTAAGTACCTCAACGTTTGCTGGAGAGCCACGGTGCCGTGGTGTTCGAAATTCATCCCCGCTTCTTCCATGGGACATAAGCATAAACCCATGGACGCATATATGATTTTACAACCCATGTTGGTGCACCGGAGCATGTGCATGTAGTTTAATTTTGAATTGTGCACCTGAAATGGCTAGAAAACCAATTTAATGTATAAAATGTCCAAATGATCCTTGAATAATTCCAATTCTTTTACGACGCACACATAGTTGCATGTTCACTACAGCTAAAAGTTCTAGCAACTCAACGCCGTCCAATTGCCACTGTGACCCCATTATGTAATTCGAATCAAGATGAAAAATCAATTAGATCCCACACAGTTTATTATCACCAACCGTGGGAGATGCAGTACAAAATATCCTAGAGCACCGTCTGATGACACTTTTTGTGCCAGTTTTTTCGCTGAACTGATTCAAAATTTTTGGCTTCCGCTGAAATATCTACCTCCCCGCCCCCTCCCCCTTACCAAAAGCCACATTTTCCATGTTTCCGCCTTCCTTACCAAGTTGAAACCTTCACTCCTTGCTTGCAGCATCGCCTCCTCGCCGGCGACCCTCCTTCACGCTGCTCGGCCTCATCTATCCAGGCAGGTAATCCACAACCGACCCCCATCCTCCTCCTCCTTCCACATCCCACATGCCCCGACCGCAGGCGCGACACCTTCTACCCAAATCACTGACCGCTCCACCAAATAAGCACTGCCCTAAGCCATGGTGCATGCAGTATAGCGAGGAGCTCAAGGAGCATTTGGCAGCGGAGAAGCAATTCGCGGCCGCACGCGTGGATGAGGTCACGATGGTTGCCATTTGTGCCGACCCCCAGATCATGGAGGAGCATCTCGCCATCGAGGCCACCGTCGACGCCTTGCACGCCGACGCCATGATGCGGTTGATTGCTTTAAATGACAGTTCATGGCGTTTTCTCGAGGCCACCCTCGGTGCCTTCGACAAAGACTACATGGTGTTTTCTCAGCGTGCACGTGCTTACCTCAACTTGAGAGCCAGTGGGTTGGTGCCCGTTGCGGATCAGGCAACTCACCACTATGATGAGGGCACCCACGATGCGGAGGCCTCGCCCTCTTCAATGTCCAAGGAGCCAATCGTCATCGACATCTCCGACAATGAGGAGTAGCTTGTCTTATTAGATCACTATAAGGACCCATGTTCAGTTTGCTAGCTACTGCCTTTCCTTAACAAATTCTAGTGAATTGTGTTATCTACTTTTACCATGCAATTTGTTGCTCTAGTGCATATGTTCTATATGTCGTGCAATGTGGTGCTCACTTTGTCGGATCACCAGTTCCGGCAAAACCCTTAAGGTTCGAAAACTAGGGTGCGCACGAAGATTCCGCCCTACTGATCCACGTCCTAACTCGGCTAAGATCTTACGAACTAACTCGACGAACTCACAACACAAGGGACACTATATTTATACTTGTTCAGGCCATCGTTGTGGTGTAATACCCTACTCCAGTATTGTGGTGGTGGATTGCCTCTTGGGTTGATGATGAACAGTACAAGGGGAAGAATAGCCTCCTAAGGTTGAGGTGTTCTTGTGCTTGGCGAACTTGTGTGTGTGCGGATTTGATCAGCTCAGGCTTCTCTGTCTCCGATCAGGTCCCCCTAGCTACGGTGGTGGCTAGTCCTATTTATAGAGGCCCTGGTCCTCTCCCCAAATATTCAGCGGGAAGGGAGCCAACAACGGCCAATTTGAAAGGGGACAACTAGTACAGCTTATCCTGACAAAAGTGGTCTTCGCCTGCAAAGGCTCTAGTGGTGACGCCGCCTTGGGCTCCATGGTGACCTCCATCTTGTCGTCCTGTTGGTCTTGGTCTCGTTGCACCAATATCGAAACATTTGCTTGATGCCTCGGTACTCCACGCCTATGCTTGCCCCCTTAGCACCAAAGAAGAAACAAGGACGTTGTGCATGCTGGCGCCCGCCTAGTCTAGATCGTCATGGATCATGCCACAAGAACCTTGCGAGGTTTGCCTTGCCTTGAACTCTCCGCCCCTCATGAGCTTGCCTGGCGAGGCCGCTCCTGAGGAGCTCTTGTGTCGCCCGCCTCGCGAGGCTTGGCCCCTCGCGAGGGTCTTGAATGCCTTGTTGATGAAGATGGGTCGTACAGGCCTGCTAGCAAAGCCACACCATAGGCTGCAGGCAGGCAAGTCTGGGGACCCCCGTTCCCAGAACGCCAACAATAGCCCCCGGGCCCAAGGCGCACTCGAGCTTGGCTTCGAGGCGAAGCCAAAGGTCAAGTGCGGAGCGCTGCGAGCCCCAATAGCCTGCGGCCTTGGTCGACGCGTGGCGGTTGATTGGATGTGGGTGTCTCCACTTCCCCACACTGCCTCGCCAACTGCCCGACTTGACAAGTCCCTGCGACATGCAAGGAAAACCATCATTACCTATGATCGTGGGGGTGCTGGTTGGCCTTCTCCTAGTATAAATGGGAGGGGGAGGAGCCCCCGTCGGCCATCTTTCCTCTGCCTCTCCCACCTCTTCTCCTTCCTTGCTCCTCTCCTGCTACCAATGGCGTCGTCCAGGAGGTTCACTGCCGCGGAGAAGGGGAAGGCCCCTCACGAAGGGCCCGGCTCTCCGGTGCCCAAGCATGGATGCGGCC
This sequence comes from Triticum aestivum, assembly GCF_018294505.1. Classification (NCBI taxonomy): domain Eukaryota; kingdom Viridiplantae; phylum Streptophyta; class Magnoliopsida; order Poales; family Poaceae; genus Triticum; species Triticum aestivum. The sequence goes on from NC_057794.1 coordinate 136,565,197, forward strand.
GTCCATGCAAGCACACCGCAACCCCTGTCGTGGCCCCGCACAGCCGTGGTGGTGCCGATGTCGGCATTCTGGGAGCGGGGGTCCCCGGACTTGCCTGCCCGCGGCCTGCGGCGTGGCTCAAGTGCGGGCCCCGTGCGGCCCATCTTCATCAGCTCAAGCTCAAGACCCACGTGAGGGGCCAAGCCTCGTGAGGCGGACGACAGAAAGCTTCCTCGGAGGCAGCCTCATCAGGCAGGCTCACGAGGAGGCGGAGAGATCAAGGCGGGGATACCTCGCGAGGAGCCAGTGACGCAAGCCATGACGATCTAGACCAGGCGGGCGCCAGGCGGGTGCCGGCCTTCGCAGTGTCCTTGTTTCCCCTTTGGTGCAAAGGGGGCAAACACATGCCAAGGCACCGGGCAAAGGTTACCATTCCGGTGCAATGAGACCAAGACCAGCAGACCGGCAGGACGGAGGTCACCATGGAGCCCAAGACGGCGTCATCACCAGTGCTTTTGGCAGCCGAAGACCACCTTTGGTCAGGATAGCTCGTACTATATGTTCCCCTTCAAAATGGCCAATTGTTGGCTCCATTCCCGCTCATTATTTGGGAAGAGGCCCAGGGCCTCTATAAGTAGAACTAGCCACACAGAGTAGAGGGACATCTAGAAATCTGGTAGAACCCCAGCAGAGAGAGAGAGAGAGAGAGAGAGAGAGAGAGAGAGAGAGAGAAGCGACTCAACTCACCCAAGCAGTTCATCGCACCAGCTCAAGAACACCTCTCGCGAGGCTGTTCTTCCCTTGTACTGTTCATCATCAGCCCCTGAGGCAATCCACCACACCACACAATGGAGTAGGGTATTACACCACAACGGTGGCCCGAACCAGTATAAACCTCGTGTCCCTTGTGTTGTTCATTGTTTCCAGCTTAGATCACGCGAGGAGATTAGACGTAGATCGGTAGGGGAGAGATCGCCGCGCGCACCCCAGTGTTCGAACCTCAAGGGTCTGCCGGAACCCAAAATCTGACATTTGGCGCGCCATGTAGGGGTGCGCCGGAATCTTTCTTCCGCTGTTCGCGTACGATCTTCCGTCGTGTCCATGGCTGACGCTCCTCGGGCTCGCCCCGAGCGCCGGGCTGCTCTCGCCACCTGCGTCGCCCAGACGACGCCCGTCGGCGGACGTCCTCATCGTTCCCTGTTCCCCGTCGCCTGCCGCCAACGCCGCCACCAGCCCGGCGGGGAACGAGCAGCAGGCCTCATCCCAGCATCGTTCGGTACGGCGGGAAGGCCGCACCACCACACCGTCACTGACTCCAGCCGCTTCATCGTCCCACGCCCGTCGCGCCCCCACGGACGCGCACGCTGTGCTACTCCTAGCAAGAGAGCTCTTGCACTACCGCCCCGTCGACGACCTCTACGAAGACTGGCTCGCCCGCATCACCGAGCTCGTTAGCGCCGCAAGGGGCTCCCCCTTGCCGTCCCTCTCGCTGCCTTGCCCTCCATTCCGCGCAGGAGGCGGGGATCAGGAGGCGCCTCCACCACCTCCTCCCCGAGAAGGCGCCCTGGCTCCAAGGCGCGCAGCCCCAGGACGAGACCCTTCACGTCCGGCGCCTGCGCAGCAAGAAAGGAGCTGCCAAGAGATCCCTCGTCCCCAAGAAGGTGCTCGCGCGCTCCCAGCGCCGGCGCACCAAGACCGCGTCCCTGCACCTCCATGCCAAGACCCCGCGCTGCTCCAAGCAGCGGCATGCGGTAATCCCCAGGAACAAGCCCAGTACCAGCAAAAGGCACCGGTGGCCACAACAGGCTGTCGTGCCCTCACCCTCGAGCTACACGGTGTCGCACGGCCACGCAAGTTCAAGCCTGACCTGCCCCCTCGCTACGATGGCACGGCGGACCCTGCAGAGTTCCTACAGCTCTACGAGTTGTGCATGGAAGCCGCCAATGGAGACGAAAGGGTCATGGCGAACTGGTTTCCCATGGCGCTCAAGGACGGGGCCCGCACCTAGCTCCTGAACCTGGCTCCTGGCACAATCTCCTCCTGGGACGAGATGCGCACTCGCTTCATCGCCAACTTCCAGGGCACACGCGACCGGCCCCCGGCGGTGAGTGATCTGCGCCGCATCAAGCAGCAAGGGGAAACCCTGCAGAAATACATCCAGCGCTTCAGCAACGCTCGCCTCAAGACCCCCAAGGTGGCTGAAGAAGCCATCATCTCGACCTTCTCCGATGGCGTACGCGACATCAAGATGAAGGAGGAGCTAGCAATCCATGAAGACGTGTGCACATCCCTGGAGCTGTTCAACTTGGCGACCAAGTGCGCCAGGGCCGAGGAAGGGCGCCTTTCCCTCCTCGAACTCCCGGCTGCCGACCCAGAAGAGAAGAAGCCCAAGGCCAAGGACATGAAGTGCAAGGGGGCTGCCGTGCTTGCAGCGGAACCAGACACCAAGCGAGGCAGGGATCAACCTGAGTCATCCAAGGGCAGTCGGTACTGCGTGTACCACAACCTCCACACCCACAATACCAATGAATGTCAAGAGCTCAGGGCCGTGAGAGATGGACGTGTCGGCCAATGCCCCGAGCGCAACGACAGGGGCTATGGCTGAGGAGGAGGAAGAGGTGGCGGACGATGGGAAGATCAAGGCCCTCGCCAAGGGTGGCATGACCGACCTCGCGAGGATCACTGGCAGGACCAGCCTCACAAGGGAGGCTAGAGAGGTCAGCCTTGTGAGGATCGCCCGCACGGCAACGCAGGCCTTCCTCCTCTACCAGGAATGAAGACCAACATCAAGACGAGGGGGCTGGGGGCTTCCAGGAGCCACGCGCAATCGCTTGCATCTTGGGTGGCGCACATGCCCCAGCCTCACAACGCATCTTCAAGCAGTTTGCTCGCGAGGTGAATACAGTCCTCCCCAAGCTTGAGGCCACGTGCCCTCTCAGGTGGTCTGCGTGCGCTATCACGTTCAGCTCAGTGGATCAGCTCAAGTGCGCGGCAACGGCCGGGGTCCTCCCGATGCTTTGCTCCCCAGTCATCAGCAACATGCAAGTCACCAGGACCCTCATTGACGGCGGAGCAGGACTCAATGTCCTGTCCGTTCAGACGTTCGACAATCTCCAAGTGTCGTACGATCAGCTTCAACCAACCAAGCCATTCTCAGGAGTCACTGATGGTTCCACTGTTCCAATAGGACAGGTTCGCCATCCAGTCACCTTCGGGCAGCGAAACAACTACCGCACCGAGCTCATTGACTTCGACGTCGCCCACATCCGTCTGCCATACAACGCCATCCTCGGGTACCTAGCCTTGGCCAAGTTCATGGTAGTGACTCACCATGGATACAATGTCCTCAAGATGCCAGGAAGCGGTGGAGTCATCACCGTACCCTGTGAAGAAAGGGATGCAGTGTGTTCAGTCGAGCGCGTGTTCCAAGCCACAGCAATTGAAGACCCGGACCACAGAACGGAAGACTTCCCGAGGCGACCCCAAGAAGAAGAAGGTTTCGCCTGGCCTAAGCCATAAGGAGGCAGGCGCCTCCGGAGGTGTTGCGTCAGGATCTGCGCCCAATCAGGGAGCGCCACCCTCTCTCGCATAGGAAGGCGCGCCCGGTGCCCTTCTCAGGCAGGGCTCGGGGGCTCTTTCTTGGAGAGCCACCGACCTTGCCGAGGTCGCGAGGGAGGCGCTCGGGCACCACTTGGAAGGGTGCTTCCAGGCACATTTTCCTCAGGAAGGTACAAGGCAAGGAAGACCAAACCCTCAGGAGTTCATCGCAAGGAACACCCGGGAGCTACATGAGTCGAGAGTCATGTGCGGCAGCCGCCGCTTGCCCACCGTAGCCCCACATCCAGGCGAGGATGGTGGGTTGTGCGTCTGCAACGACATGCCAGGGCTCAACCGAGCCGCGTCTCAGGAGCGCCTCTGGCCTTCACGCGTGGGGCGTTGCGAGGGTCCACCGCACAGCTATGTTCGCAAGGCTTTCGGCCTGCCGAACAATCGCCGCTCATCAGCGCCTGCTGAGGAGCATTCTGGAGGCTCAGGAGGCCATGCATCATGCGGTCCTGGCGGAGATGGAGATGGCCCTCGGAAACCCACCAGTGCCCCCAGAGCCTCCCGAGGCTCCTGGGCCTGGGGGCTCATGAGGGTCGGCGTCCTCATCGTGCATCGCCTGCTTCTTCAGCATCACTTCATCTTCAACGGCACCAGGTGACATCTTTCTAAGTTCTGTTTTTAGCTGGGAGCACCCACAGGGCTGCATCATTCCCAGGTCGCATGGGTCCGTCCCTGCGGCATGTATCTGTTTTGCTTATGCTCTTTACTTACCTTGTTGGGGGCGCCCCTCGGGCTGCATCATCCCTGAGCTGATCGGGCCTGGCCCAACGGCGTTTGCTTTTCCCGCGTCTACTTAAAATGAATTTGCTCTTTCGCGCTTAATTGTCACCTGCTGCTTATCACGGACTTCTCCGCTTTCATGCAAAGTGCTTGCACGTTAAAAGGGGGTACCTGAGCATCGCGACTCATGGGCTCCTACTGACTCTCCAGCCCTCACCCCCTGTCCTTGACCCACGGCATCGCGACCTATCATACCAGCGGCAGCTGAGCTCGCTCGAGGGCCGGGACCTGAGGACATAGAGCATTTGCATTCTAACCACCCTACAGGAACACACCATTGATAAAGGCCCAGAGCCAGGCGCAACCCGCCTCGAGGTAGGGCCCCGTGAGTCCTGCGCTGGCCCACGAGTGCCCAGATACACCTCTCCTAGCCCTACCGTGCCGGCCACGTGTCAGGGAGGGGCTGTACACGCCCCGGGGGCTCCTCCCGGAGGGGAGCCCCCTCCCACGTACCATTGGAAGCACCATGCTCCGCGCTGGCTGATGACACTGCTGAGGAGCGGCTATGACTGTACACATACAGAAGCGCTATGCTCCGCGCTGGTGATAAACAACTGAGGGAGGCCTACGGCCATATCAACCTCAGGGAGCCCAGAGCTCAGTATCCGGCACCATCGCAACGCCTCCCCTCGGGAGCGCCACCCAGCCAGGTCCCTCGGACCTGGTCGTCACGCGCCCCTCCCCGAGCGGAGCCAAGGTATGGGAACCCGTTTGAACGTCAAGCGGGACTCCTGAGCATCGCGACTCAGGAGCCTAACTTGCCCTGTAGCCCCTCACTCCTTAGTCCCGTCCTGGTTTCTGGTCGGGGCTAACACTGGGTGAGGTATGCGCGGGGCCGGGCCCTGCCGACGCAGAACGATCAATCCACTCCTCGTTCCCCCCTTTCCAACTTGATGCTTGTGTGTCAAGGGGGACTCCTGAGCATCGCGACTCAGGAGCCTAACTTGCCATGTAGCCCCTCACTCCTTAGTCCCGTCCTGGTTTCCGGTCAGGGCTAACGCTGGGTGAGGTACGCGCTGGGCCGGGCCCTGCCGACATAGAGCGCGAGCAAGTAGGGGAGAAAAAAAATGCAAATTCCAGGAAATTCAAAGCAAATATTACAAGCCATAGATTGTTTCATGACATCAAACACAAGTTTAAACGCCTCCGCGCGGTATGGTGCATGTTGCAGGAATAAAAACAGGACAGAAGCCGCGAAGGGACCACTCTCCAGTGGCGCCGCCGCTTGTGGTGGAGTCGCGCTGGGCGACCCCGCCTCCTGGGGCCGTGGAGCTAGCGGCACCGCGCCCGAGCAAGACGCTGAAGGCGCGTAACCTCCCTAGCAAAGCTTCGGCTCGGCCTTTCACGGCCTCAGCGGCAGCGGCGGCAAGGTCGCCGCTCATGGGTTCCAGTAGGCTATCAAAGTCGACGTCGGGGTCGCGCAGGTAGACGTGGCTGAGGACATGCGTCAGCGCCGCAGAAGACAGGGCATGCGCCTCGGCCTTGACCTTGGGGCCAAGACCGTCCACAACATCTTCAAGCGCACGGACCAGGAAGGGGAGCAGCTTGGCGGGGCCATCCTCCACACCGGCCAACGGATCCTCCAAGCCGCTCTCGTAAAGCGTCTTCAACGCGGCACGAGCCCTCTTCTCCATCTTCGCGAAGGCCACCCGATCCTCCGCCAGGACCTTCGCCTTGGCGTCTAGCTCGGTCCTCTCCGCCTTTAGCGACCGCTCCAACGTCTCCAACTGGCCGTGGCGGTCATCAAGCTCGATGTCCCGGTCCTTGACGGCAGCCTCCCGAGCCTTCATCTCCTTCGCTTTCTCCTGGCGGACGTGGACCTCCTTGGCGAGCTCGTCGCGCAGGCCTTGTAGCTCGGTCTCCAGCGCCTCGCAGCGAGCCTTGGCAGCCTCGGCGTTGCCCAGGGCAGCGTCACGAGCGGCCTTGGCTTGGTTGGCGGCCTGCTTCTCCCCCTCGAAGGCCACCACAGCCTGGCTCAACGCTGCTCGTACGGAGGCAGCGGAACGGGCCTAGCCAGAAGCTAACTCCAAGCGCTCGGCCGCTAGGCGAGGGCCCGCGCTCAGAAGATCCTCCCGCAGCTGGCTCAGTTCGCTGGTGACCTGGTCCAGGACGGCGGCAGAAGGAACAAAAGAAGCGGGAACCAACGGAGCAGACGAAGAAGACGGCGGCGTGATCACGGCTTGGCAGGAAGGAACCACCTGGGCCTTGGCTGCCCCGGCTGCTGCATCAAGTGCAGTCGACTCCAGGGTCAGCGGGGCCACGGGGGCTGACTCCTCGCCGAGGCATCCCAGTCGGCCTCGCGAGGACGACCGGGCAGGGGAGGCGCGAGTCGCACCGTCTTTCCCCCCAATGGACGAAGGCGCCATCCCGGCAGGTGGACTCGCCCCAAGTGGGGCCGCAGAAGCCCCTTTCAACCTCTTCGCTGCAGGCGCCAGCCTGACAAAAGAATATGGACGTCAAGCCTCGGCGGCAGAAACCAAGCAAAGCACGAATCGAGCACTTACTGGTCGTCGCTCACGGACCCAAGCAACCTCCGGCCAAACTTGAAGCCCGAGAGCCTGCAGCTGGGGTCAGCCTCGGGAGGCCCGGAAGCAGAAGGCACGTTAGGAGGACTGGAGCTGGCCTCGGATCGCTCAGGGACCAGAGCAGACCCTGGGTGAACCAGCCCCGACCTGCCCTTCCTCGCAACCAAGGGAGAGTCCTCCCCTCTGCGCCTGGTGCTGGCCTCGTCGTCGTCCGGCATGGAGCGGAGGACCTAGGACCTGCGCCAGGGGAAAGACTCCCTCAACTCCTCGCCAGTCGCCTCAGAGTCAGATTCTTCTTCCTCTGCCTCTTCTTCCCCCTCGCTCTCGCTCGAGCTGTCGGAGGACACGTTCACCATCGCCAGCGCTGCAAGACCCTCGGGAGCTTCCGCGGGCACCAGGCCATCACCATTAAAGGTGGGCATGGCATTCATCACCTGCTCCCAGTCATCAAGAAGGAACAGGGAGAGGGGGGTGCCCACCGGCTTTGCCACGTCTCCCCCAACCAAGGAATGGAGGGCCGTGACCAGATTCTCATTGGTCAGGGCCTCAGAGCTCAGGCGCAAGGCGGCGTCCGCTTCCCCAAGCCTCCACAACGGGAACGAGTGCTCCTGGAGTGGAGCCACCCGGTGCTCCAAGAACTCCCTCAGGAGCGTGGCTCCAGTCAGCTTCGCCGTCCCCAAGTTGCTCAGCCTCAGGTCCGCGTTTATCCTCTTCAGCACCGCCCTCGCATGGGGGTCGACGAGCTCCGCGCGGGACCACGCGTCGACAGCCTTGGGCTGCCCTGTAGGCAACACCAGACAGGGGTGGATGCACCTGACGTCCACCATGACTCACTTGCTCCGGAAGCCTTCGATTCTCTTCCCAGGCTTCGGGATGGCATTGGAATTGGAGTACACGATGAAGCTCGCACATGCGGAGACATGGCCACCAGAAACCCGGAGGGAAAAATAGTGACGCAACAAGGCCACCGAGGGCTTTACCCCGACATGAGCCTCACAGTAGTAAGCAAAAATCGCCAGGAGAAGAACATAGTTGGGGTGGAGATGCAGAGCCTGCAAGTTGTACTGGCGGAGAACAGCAAAGAAGAACTCAGAGAAAGGAGGCACCAGACCGGCGACGATGGCGCTCACAAAGAGGGGATAGAAGGTGCTCCCCCTGCCTTCAGGCTGGTCGGAGCCGGCCTTGAGCACAGTCGCCCCCTTGCTGCCTTACGCCACCGTCATCAGGCGCGTGAGGGTGAGGTTCTTCTCCGGCAAGTTCGGGGAATCCAGGGCCGACGAGTACCAGGCCTTGGTCGGGGACTTGCGAGGCGCCATGGCGTGCCGGGCGAGAAAGGATTGAGACAGATCTGGAGGATTTCGGAAGCAAGAAGGAGGAGAGCGAGAAAGGGGATCTGGAGCGAGGCGAACGAGAACAAAGCAAGTAAGTCTGGCCCGAGCACCTCTTCTATCAGATGGACAGTTGTCGAGGCGTCGCGGGGAAGCGCAGACGCCCACGTCCAATCAATCGCCACGCGGCGCCCAAGGCCGCAGGCTGTTAGGGCCCGCGGCGCTTTGCGCTTGACCCTTCGCTTCCCTGCTAGGCCAAGCCCGGGCGTGCCTTGGGCCCGAGGGCTACTGTCGGCGTTCTGGGAATGGGGGTCCCCAGACTTGCTTGCCTGCGGCCTGCGGCGTGGCTCAAGTGGGTGCCCAGCGCGGCCCATCTTCATCAGCTCAAGCTCAAGACCCTCGCGAGGGGCAAGCCTCGCAGGGCGGACGACATAAAGCTTCCTCTGAGGCAGCCTCATCAGGCAGGCTCGCGAGGAGGTGGAGAGATCAGGGCGGGGATACCTCGCGAGGAGCCCATGACGCAAGCCATGACGATCGAGACCAGGCGAGCGCCGGCCTGCGCAGTGTCCTTGTTTCCCCTTTGGTGCAAAGGGGGCAAGCACAGGCCAAGGCACCGGGCAAAGGTTACCATTCCGGTGCAACGAGACCAAGACCAGCAGAGCGGCAGGACGGAGGTCACCGTGGAGCCCAATACGTCATCATCACCAGTGCTTTTGGTAGTCGAAGACCACCTTTGGTCAGGATAGCTCGTACTATATGTTCCCCTTCAAAATGGCCAATTGTTGGCGCCCTTCCCGCTCATTATTTGGGAAGAGGCCCAGGGCCTCTATAAGTAGAACTAGCCACACAGAGTAGAGGGACATCTAGAAATCTGGTAGAACCCCAGCAGAGAGAGAGAGAGGCGACTGAACTCACCCAAGCAGTTCATCGCACCAGCTCAAGAACACCTCTCCCGAGGCTGTTCTTCCCTTGTACTGTTCATCATCAGCCCCTGAGGCAATCCACCACACCACACACTGGAGTAGGGTATTACACCACAACGGTGGCCCGAACCAGTATAAACCTCGTGTCCCTTGTGTTGTTCATTGTTTCCAGCTTAGATCATGCGAGGAGATTGGACGTAGATCGGTAGGGGAGAGATCTCTGTGCGCACCCCAGTGTTCGAACCTCAAGGGTCTGCCGGAACCCGAAATCCGACAGCTGCTTCGCGGGGTAGGGGTCGCTCCGGTCGTGGCGGTCCCATTGATGAAGGGAGACGTGTCGTGGTCGCGCGGCCTCCCCGGTCGCGCTTCCACTCGGCGGAGATGCTGCCAGAGTTCGTCGTCTGGTCGGATAACCTGGCCGGCAACTGGCTTCAGCTCCCGCACTTCTTCGCCGATGAGCTGTCGGCCTCAGTCTAGGCGGGCTTTGGTTACAGGCAGACGGTTGCTGCAGCAGGGCTTCCTAGGTCGCGGTCGAGGTCTCTGCCGCGGGAAATATAGCTCTGGCTCGTGGTTGGCAGACGTTTGCCCGTGCGCGCAGCCTGGGTAGGCGGTGCACCCTCCACTTCAAGTACGGTGGCAGCGCGATCCTCTATGTGAGGGTGTTTGGGGAAGATGGTCGCCGTGCCGGGTGCTTCCCCGATGTGAACAACGGCGAGGAGGTGCTCGGCCTTGGAGATGGCCGCGACGAGGATGAGTGCGAACCCGCCCTTGGTGCCGACCGCGTCTCGTCGGGCTATGGCAGGTCTTCCACCAACGACAGCTCCAGCAGTGGGGCTACGAGCAGCCGCCACACTGTCGTGCCCGCTTCAAAGATGGTGGCGGGTCGTCTCATCGTCGTGCCTCCGTGAAGCGCGAGGAGGGGGCGGCTGAGCTCAGGAAGGCACTGGGGCCTGCCCCCGTGGACCGTTGTAGGCGCCGTTTCTATTTTGTTTTTCTTTTCCTTCCTGCATCAGAAAGAAACCAGAATGGTCCCCGGAGGGGTGTGTATCAAACTATGATCTCAATTGTTATGTTATGTTTGTCATTCCTGTGCTGTGTCGCAACATCGTCGTTTTATGTAGGGATAACTTAGGTCGAATTGTTTTGAGTGGCCTCCTCCTCACGAGGCGCTTTCTTCCTAGTACCCGTCGAGGCCACCTTGACCTGATATGCGCTTAGGAACTGCAAAAAATTCATCAAGAGGTTTATCGTTCACCCGGGGCTTGGTCATAGGCGCCGCTAGCCTTGACCCGGTGCTTTGCGTCACGATACCGGTGGGGCACGTATTAGGAGAGGTGCGCCATCTTGTGGGCTCGAACGAGGGTGCCTCACGAAAATAAAAAAGAAGGAATCTCACGAAGGTACCTGTTCAGCCCCCTCGCGAGGGACGCGAGGGAGAGTACATGTTGACCAAAGAGGCAAAGGCAGAAATAGAGGCAGAAAGCGATAAAACGGGACCAGCAAGAGACACCAGAAAGCAAATTTCAATTAAAAGAGGGGCGAGCCAACTTCGGAAAGCAAATGAAAAGCCGAGTCTGGCACCTAGTCTAGTCTTCGACGTCTTCTCACCAGCACGGGGCTAAGTGCTGCCACTCGGCGTGGGAGGGAGCCCCCGAGGCCCAAGGGAGGCACTCCTGAGGCTCCGGGGCGTCTACAACCCTACTCATTATTACGTGAGAGTGTCACGGGCGGCGATTCTTCACAGGCACGGGGCCTTGCTTCACAGCCGCTGGGCCTTTCTTCACAGGCACCGGGCCTTCTTCACAGGCGTTGGGCATTTCTTCACAGGCACCGGGCCTTCTTCACAGGCGTTGGGCCTTTCTTCAAGGGTAGAACTTCTGGAGGTGTTGGATGTTCTAGGTGTTCTGGACGGGTATCCCATCCTGCGTCTCCAGGCACGCGGCGCCAGGCCTGGAGACGTGGATGACCTTGAACGGGCCCTCCCACATGGGTGAGAGCTTATGCAGCCCCACCCTGTAGAGCACCCACCTCAGGACGAGGTCACCCACCTCAAGAGTCCTATATCGGACGCTGCGACGGTGGTACCGCCACAACGCCTGCTGGTATCTTGCCACCCGTAGTGCAGCTTCGCGTAGACGTTCGTCCCCCAGCACGAGGTCCATCCCCCGCATGACGTCCTACTGCGTCTCGTCAAACGCCAGGACCCATGCGGAGCAATGCTTGACCTCGTGAGGGAGGACTGCTTTAGCTCCGCAGACGAGGAAGAACGGGGTTTCGCCCGTTGGCTTGGTGGCGGTGGTGTGGATCGACCACAACATGGACTGGAGCTCATCATGCCAGCCCCTGCCGTAGGCTTCGAGCTTCTTCTTGAAGGTCCTGGTCTTGAGGCCCCTCACGACCTTCGCGTTGGCACGTTCGGCCTGGCCATTGCTCCTGGGGTGTGCTACCGAGCCATATCAGATATGCGTTCCAAGGTTAGCACAGTATGACTTGAAGAGATTACTAGGGAACTGCAAGCCGTTATCGGTGATGATGCGGTTGGGGACCCCAAAACGGCTCACGAGGCCCTTGATGAACTTGACCCTAGAGCTAGCTGGGATGGCGCGGACGGATTCAACCTCCGGCCACTTAGTGAACTTGTCGATGGTGACGTAGAGGTATCGATAGCCCCCTAGTGCCCGAGGAAACGGGCCCAGAATATCCAGCCCCCAGACTGCGAACGGCCACGAGAGCGGAATGGCCTGGAGGCCCTAAGCTGGCTGATGGATCTGTTGCGTCGTTGAGCGACGTAGGCTAGTAGAATCCACTTCGGAATGCCATGTCGACGAGGGTTCGCGATGATGAGTGGTGCCCGCAGTCCCCGCCGTGTATGTCGGCTATCAGCTCTTTCCCCTGTTCCCTGGAGACACAACGCAGTGAATGTCATTTGGTCGCTTCCTGTATAACTCACCATCCCGGATGTAGTATGCTATGGCCTGACGGGCCACATGCTCTGTGTCCTCCTCCTTCTCTGGCAACGTCCCTTGCATCAAGTATTCCGTGAATTCCTTGGTCCAGCATCCCTCCTGTGGCTCGAGCGCCAGGAGTAGGTGCGCTCCCAAGGTCGGGCCACATGCCGGGGCTCCTGTGACAGACGGCTGCGGGAGTTCCTCCCGTGGCTGAGGTATTCTTGAAGCCGGTGGCGTTGTTGACGGCTTGAAGTGCCGCTCCTCGAAGACGCCAGGCTCCTGGGGCTGTCGCTTGGATACTCTTCTCGCAATGTCGTTAGCTTCCTTCTTGGTGCCACGGGGCACGTGCTGCAAATCTAGGCCCAGAAATTGCTTCTCCATCTTGCGCACCTCCGCGAGGTATGCTTCCATGTGCTCGTCCTTCGGCTCGTATACCTTGTTGGAGAAGTTGACAAGGAGCTATGAGTTGCCCCTGTGTGACTCCCCGAGACCGTTGCACCAGGTGTCTTCCAGTTATTTGTTACCTTTGCCATGTCATTTGCTTGCATGTCGCATCTTGTCATGTCATCATGTGCATTGCATAATCATGTTTTCAAAACTAGCTTCCGTCTGGGTTCCCCCAGCTCCGCCCATTGTCCGTTCTGAGCCCACACATACTTGCACGCGCCCGCGGCACCTCCGAAATAGTATTTTATAAGTGGCTGGAGAATGTTCTTGGTATGGGATGAAAGGTGGCATGCGGTGTTGTTTTGTTGTTAGTAGGTTGCCTGCCAAGTTTCGTCACATTCGGAGTTCGTTTGATGCCCCAACGGATAACTATAGCGACATTATAGTCGGTCAAATCGTCGGACGTTTTCGTTCTCTGAAAACCACTGCCGGGTCTCTCTCTCTCTCTCTCTCTCTCTTCTCTCAGCATGAGGCCTTCTGCACAGTCCACTACCTACAACCAGGCCCAACCTAACCTCTCTCGTCAGCTCGCAGCCCTCCTCGCGCGCGTGTCCGAAAAGCTGTCCCGGACCCAACCCGGACAGTCGTCACCGTTGGATCCGGATCATCCCCAAACATCTATAAAACATCTCCATTTTTCTTTTTGGTCTCCCTAGCCTATTTATCCGGTACTGTCCGATTAAGATCGGAGGGACCAAATGCCCCTAACTCAAACCCACCTACTATATATATCTAGACAACCCACCTAATTTCTAGGGATCCTACCCTAATGCCGCCGCCACACTCTTTTTCGGGATCCCTCCCGATCCACCACCTCCCCTCGATTTCAGTCACCAGCCAATCCATCGATCCACTGCCTCCCACGAGCTCCAATGGGCCCGCGCCCCTAGATCCCCTACTTCGAGTACCTCCAAGGAGCCAGACTCCCGCGCCACCGCTTGTTCTCCCCGAGGACCAGCAGAGCTCACCCGCCTCCTCCACCTCGCGTCGCCGCCGACGAGCTTCATCCGAGATGAGCACCGCTGCATCCCTTCTTCTTCTCCTTCCCGGTGCTTCGTTGTTCCCCTCGATCTCTCTCACCCCTCTCTATTTTTTCTTCTTCAACAGGAGCTCCCGCAAGATGCCAGGAACGAGACCCCATGATCGGCTTCGACCAAATCGCACCACCGCCCTTGGGGTTCGTCGCTGACGGCCATCCCCTGTCATCCATCGGCCTCCGCTTCCCAGCTCCTGGATCGTTCCCCCGTGCCTCTGCAGCCGAGCCGCCGACCAGCCGCTCACCTAGAGCGAGCAGCAGCCCCGCCGTCGTCAGGCCAGGACCTCCCCGTTGCTCCTCTTCTACCACTCCCCCTGTTTCTTCTTGTTGCCCCTGCTGCTCCCTGTGGCCTGATCTCTTGCCGCCGACAGGAACTACCAGCGCCGCCCATGGCCTCGTCTCTGGCCAGAATGGGCCGTCTTCGACCTCCACCGCCCGGATCCGTGCCTCTCATGCCGCCAGCTTTCGTGTGTGCTTCCGCTACCCCACACCATCGTGCCGCCCTTCGCCAAGTCCATCGTCCCTGGCATCTGCTCGCTTTGCTTTGAGCAGAGGAGCTTCGCTCGTCCCGCACGAGCGCCTCGACTCTGCCTTGCCCGCTCGCCCGCTAGCCCGTTGACCGCGCCCCGATCCAGCGCCTGGGCCTCTCTAGCCGCATCGCCCCAAGGCCCAAGCCGCTCCCCTCGCTCGGCCTTAAGGCCCAATGTGAGCAGCTCCCCCGTGCCTGGGCCAGATCTCAGTTTCGGCCCATTTCGTGTTTTTTCCATAGAACGTTTTTCCTAATTATCCAGGGAATTGAAGTTCTGCAGTTTAGCCCCTAAACTTCACGCATATCCTAACTAAATAACCGTGCATCGGATTAAAACAAACTTTATATGTAAAATGCTTAGAATTGTGTCTAGTTTCATAATATCCAACTTTCAACCATGTTTAAAATGGTTAAGCTGTTGTTTGCATTTATTTGCTTAATTTCCATGTTAAAATGATTTAATTCATAACTAAATAACCCTAGCTCGGTTTTAAATAAACTTTATATGTAAATGGGGTAGAAAAATGCATAGTTTAACATGGTGGCATTGCTTTGCATGTTTAACAACTCTAAAATATGGTTTAGGGCAGAACAGTAACAAATCCATAATTTGCATATGGGGATTCTCCGGACTTGTTGTTTGTTGTTCCGACCTCATTTAAACTTGCATAGTTAAGTAGTTTTATTATGCTTCACCTCTTGCCATGGTAATCAACATTTAATATTGTTGGGTACATAAACGAGATCGAACTAAATAACTTGAATGTGGTGTTCTGTCAATATGCAACTCATTGCATATTGAGCTCCACTTAATTTGTAGTATTGTTTGTGCACTTTGCCATGCCATGCCTCATTAAACCAGACATGCATCATACTTGGTTGCACATCATGCCATGTTTATGTGATGGTTTTTTACTATGTTGCTTGCTTCTTTCCGGGTAGCTTCTCTAGTTAGCTTTAGTTCCATTCCGGAGTTGTGAGGATCCGTTCGACTACGTCCATTTGTCTTCTTCATGGACTCGTTCTTCTTCCTTACGGGACTTAAGGCAAGATGACCATACCCTCGAAATCACCTCTATCTTTGCTTTCTAGTTGCTCGCTCTATTGCTATGCCGTGATACCTGCCACTTGTTATATCATGCCTCCCATATTGCCATGTCAAGCCTCTAATCCACCTTTCCTAGCAAACCATTGTTTGGCTATGTTACCGCTTTGCTCAGCCCCTCTTATAGCGTTGTTAGTTGCAGGTGAAGATTGAAGTTTGTTCCTTGTTGGAACATGGGTTTTGTTGGGATATCATTATTATATCTTGTTTACTTTAATGCATCAATATACTTGGTAAATGGTGGAAGGCTCGGCCTTATGCCTGGTGTTTTGTTCCACTCTTGCCTCCCTAGTTTCTGTCATACCGGTGTTATGTTCCTTGATTTTGCGTTCCTTACGCAGTTGGGGGAATGGGACCCCCTTGACAGTTCGCTTTGAATAAAACTCCTCCAGCAAGGCCCAACCTTGGTTTTACCATTTGCCACCTAAGCCTTTTCCCTCGGGTTTCCGGAGCCCGAGGGTCATCTTTATTTTAAACCCCCGGGCTAGTGCTCCTCTGAGTGTTGGTCCAACCTGTCAGCAGCTGGTGGCCTCCAGGGGCAACTCTGGGTTGGCCCACCAAAATCTTGGACAATCCGGTGTGCCCTGAGAACGAGATATGTGCAGCTCCTATCGGGAATTGTCGGCACATTCGGGCGGCTTTGCTGGTCTTGTTTTACCATTGTCGAAATGTCTTGTAACCGGGATTCCGAGTCTGACCGGGTCTTCCTGGGAGAAGGAATATCCTTCGTTGACCGTGAGAGCTTGTGATGGGCTAAGTTGGGACCCACTGTAGGGTTTGATCTTTCGAAAGCCGTGCTCGCGTTTATGGGCAGATGGGAATTTGTTAATGTCCGGTTGTAGAGAACTTGACACTTAACTTAATTATAATGCGTCAACCGCGCGTGTAGCCGTGATGGTCTCTTTTCGGTGGAGTCCGGGAAGAGAACACGGTCTCGTGTTATGTTTGAACGTAAGTAGCTTGAGGATCATTTCTTAATCACTTATTAGCTTGTCGACCGTGCTTTTCTTCTCTTCTCGCTCTCTTTTGCGTAAGTTAGCCACCATATATGCTAGTGCTTGCTGCAGCTCCACCTCACTACCCCTTTCCTGCCTTAAGCTTAAATAGTCTTGATCGCGCGGGTGTGAGATTGCTGAGTCATCATGGCTCATAGATACTTTCAAATAGTTGCAGGTGCCGATGATACCAATGCAGTTGACGCAACCGAGCTCAAGTGGGAGCTCGATGAAGATCTTGTTTGTTGTGTTATGCCTTTTCCCGTTGATCAATGGTGGAGCCCAGTTGGGGCGATCGGGGATCTAGCATTTGGGGTTGTCTTTCTTTATTTTGGTTCCGTAGTCGAACCTTGATTCTATTCTGGATGATGTATAATATATTCATGTATCGTGTGAAGTGGCGATTGTAAGCCAACTCTTTATCCCTTTCTTATTCAGTACATGGGATGTGTAAAGATTACCCCTCTTGCGACATGCCTACCATGCGGTTATGCCTCTAAGTCCTGCTCCGTCACGTGGAAGATATAGCCGCATCGTGGATGTTACAAGTTGGTAATCAGAGCCTTCCACGACTTAGGAGCCCCCTGCTTGATCGAATCACTAACGTTGTTGAGTCTAGAAGAAAATGTTTTGAGTCTTAGGATTATATATATCGGAGAGTAGGATTCTTTTTACTCCTTAGTCCCTTCGTCGCTCTGGTGAGGCCTCCTGACGTAGAGTTTTGACTCTTCTCTCCTCAAATTTCAAGAAATTGTTTTTAGGATCACGCGGGTATCTTTGAATCGTTCCGATGGTTTTGTGACGAGAACATTGTTCTTGGTGCCTCCTGGCATTTAGGGGTTGTGGCAGTGTCCCGGGGAGTTGAGCTCCGAGGTGTTTTTGTCACAATTTTATTGTTGCAGTTCTGGAATACCTGAGTTCGCTGACATCGAAAATCTCTCTTATGCAGTTGTTGGTGAGATAACCTCGACGCCACCCAGTACTAGGGCGGGAGTTCGGGAGTATTGCCATAACTCGTATAATGGATGCTTTTCGAAGGTTGAGGTACACGATTTCCAAAGATTTCTTGGTTATGTGTTGAAGGATGGATACAACTAGATGTAGGGATTGTTAGTTTTGGGTGAGATATTATGCTTCCCCTATATCCCCAACACCTGATTGCATGACCAGAATGTTTCTGGAGTTTATAAGTGGGAATTCAAGTAGCTCCTAGAATAATCTTTCCAACAGACACATGATACGATATGGGGTCTATCATATGTTTGTTCAGGCTTATTCTGCAAGCCAATCCTTTGTATTGTTTTGGTTTGTGGTATTCGAGTTGCTTCGAAGTCAAGTGTTGATTCCATGCCTTTTTCCTCAGTGATGCTCTCATATTTCTATGGGAGTGCTAATCCTTTTCGATCATCGAGATGGTCATGCCCATACTTTTCAACTGGCGTGTTTCTCTTCAAGTGGATCCGATCATTCCAACATTTGCGAGATCAATTCTAAGTCTTCTCAATGGTGTTTGTTTCATCCATTCCAAGTTTCCTTTGTTTTTCCCGCCCTCCCACCCTTGTTTCTTCAAGGACTCAGATTTCTTAATCAAGTATCCATCTTATTGATGCGAAGTCTCTCCATTCTTTTCCGTCAATGTTCTTACCCCGTGGTTCTCATGAAGATGCTCTACAAGTTCATCATTCTTCATTCTCTTTCTTCTCCGGTGGATTCAATTTAAGCTTTGTCGATCATATCTTTTCCTCATTTCAAATGTTTTCTCATGCCGGCACTTCTTAATCATCCACTTCTCGATTTTCAATTGTTCTGGAGTGCTGAAGATATCTCAGAAGGCTCACGGTTACATTCTCGATCCATTCAAGTTATTTCGAGGTTGTTATCCCATTCAATACATTTAATTCAACCGTTGCGATCTCTCTTCATAATCATTCCAAAGGTGTTTCTTTTTAGTGGGCCCTAACCCACAGGTCTTTTCCCAGGATCTTACCTGACTCTTCTATTTTTCCGGAGCTACTCTCAAATTCTTTTCCATGTTGGACGTAAGAATGAATTATCATCAGTCAAATGCCTTCTCCAAGATCTTTCAAATTCTTTTCATCATTGGTTCAACCTTTCTATTTTTTTCATTTCGGAGTGTCTCAACAATTCTTGATGGTGTTTCTTGTCGTCATTCTCGGATTTGAAGACCGAAGAAGAGTTTCTGTGCAATCATATCCGTTCTCTTGAAGATTCTTGGTGCTAGCTTTATGCCATCCTCTCATAATTGTTTTCGATTGTGAGAATTCTTTTCAACCATCCGGAGCAATTCAGGAGTCTTTTCAGTTTGATTCTCCGAAGGCCATCATTTCAGATTATTCATTCCAGCTTTCGTTCTCCAAATCTTACCGGTGCTTCATTTAAGTATTCTCTAATCAGCTCGTGATCTATTCATTCTCATGTATCTAAATTCCCTCTAGTATGTTCATTCGTTCTCTAATTCTTCCCGATGTTTCCTTATCTTGTCTTCGTTCATTTTAAATTCTTACGGTGGTTTGTTCAAGAGTTCTCTTCCTTGGTTATCATATCAATTCATTCATTCTTTCAAATCCTAACGGTGGTTCATTGAAGTCTTTTCTCAAGTTTGCGCTATATCTATCTTAATCCTTTTTATGAGAATAAGCAGTATGCCAAATCTGTTGATTGTCATCAATTTAAATTGGTGAAGGATATGCATAACATAATTCTTATTCTTGCTTCATCAAAGTGATGGATTCATTCTTCCGGAGTTTGTTCACGATGAGTAAATTCTTGGTTCGAGATGCTTCATCTTTTCTTAACCGGAGTTCCAAGTTTTCCGTTTATCTCGTCGTGAAACCCCATCTAATCAGTGCAAGGCTTCAATCTTTTTATTTTCATCCTTCACTTCCTGTTGATCATTTTTTTTATTACCGGAGTTCTTCATGGAGGCTACATGATGGTTCGTCAAGGATTCCTTTCATTCTCAATTTGTTCTTCAAGATTTCTATCGGAGTTATGTTACGCCAAGCTATACTCTAAAATAAACATGGTGTTCAACACATGTCTTGTTTTAAGGAGTTCAAGCATTCTTCATCTTGCATTCTGATGTGCAATTCTTTCTACCTTATCTTTTGGGATGGTGTTATGTCATCCTTGATGGTTTTCCTTCATGTTTCATGGGTAGGAATGATATATTTAAACCCATCAATCTCTTCATTGGAATTATCTTGGGTTATATTTCACCTAAAGCCTTCCCTAAGGATTGTTGCTATTTATGGTGCTCATAAATGACCCAAGTTCTTCATTTATCCTTTCGGTGAAATAAGTTTCTCGTCTGCTTGTTCATATCAATCAAATCCATTGTTTTTCGTTAGTGGCAGAATTTCACCTCAAGTTTTTGAGATGTTTTCCATAAGCCCACTACAAGCTTACTCTTTTCATTGTTGGATTTCCAACAACTCCGTTCGACACTTCTCCTAAAGATGCTTTTTCAAGCTCATTTGAGGTAGAAGATGTCGTTTTCTCCTCTGTTCTTTTGATTCCATTCTCACATTTGTTGCGGAGGCAGTGTGTTGTTGATTTCTTCAAGTATCCTCTCTTCTTGTCAAGTTTCATATTCTATGCCTTCCTTTTTCCAATCAGAGTGTTGTCGTAATTGATTTTTATCGTTCCTTGTACATCTCATTTCTACCGGAGTGCTTGCATGTACTTCTTGTCCTTTGCAACCATTTTCTTATGTCTTTCAACCTACAAGGTTCTAGTAATGTTCCTTGTTCCTCTTTTCTAACGGAGTGTTTTCAACTTCGTTCATCTCTGTTGTATTCTTCTTTCCAATTGTTTAACCTCTCAAGGTTCATTGGTTTCACTCGTTTGTCAAAGAAGCAACTTTGTTTTACCTCTTCCTCTTCCGTTTCTCTCCTGTGCCATCCTAGATCTCGGGACGAGATCCTCTCGTAGTGGTGGAGTGTTGTGACGCCCCGAGACCGTTGCGCCAGGTGTCTTCCAGTTATTCGTTGCCTTTGCCATGTCATTTGCTTGCGTGTCGCATCTTGTCATGTCATCATGTGCATTGCATCATCATGTTTCCAAAACTTGCTTCCGTCTGGGTTCTCGCAGCTCCGTCCGTTGTCCGTTCTGAGCCCAGACACACTTGCACGCGTCCGCGGCACCTCCGAAATAGTATTTTATAAGTGGCTGGAGAATGTTCTCGGTATGGGATGAAAGGTGGCATGCGGTGTTGTTTTGTTGTTAGTAGGTCGCCTGCCAAGTTTCGTTGCATTCGGAGTTCGTTTGATGCCCCAATGGATAACTATAGCGACATTATAGTCGGTCAAATCATCGGACCTTTTCGATCTCCGGAAACCGGTGCCGGGTCTCTCTCTCTTCTCTTCTCTCAGCATGAGGCCTTCTGCATAGTCCACTACCTACCACCGGGCCCAACCTAACCTCTCTCGTCAGCCCGCTCCCCTCCGCGCGCGCGCGTCCGAAAAGCTGTCCCGGACCCGACCCGGACAGTCGTCACTGTTGGATCCGGATCATCCCCAAACATCTATAAACATCTCCGTTTTTGTTTTTGGTCTGCCTAGCCTATTTATCCGGTATCGTCCGATGAAGATCGGAGGGACTAAATGCCCGTAACTCAAACCCACCTACTATATATATCTAGACAACCCACCTAATTTCTATGGATCCTACCCTAGCGCCGCCGCCACACTCTTTCTCGGGATCCCTCCCGATACACCACCTCCCCTCGATTTCAGTCACCAGCCAATCCATCGATCCACTTCCTCCCTCGAGCTCCAACGAGACCGCGCCCTGGATCCCCTGCTTCCAGCACCTCCATGGAGTCAGACTCCCGCGCCTCCGCTTGTTCTCCCCGAGGACTAGCAGAGCTCACCCACCTCCTCCACCTCGCGTCGCCGCCAATGAGCTTCATCCGAGATGAGCACCGTCGCCTCCCTTCTTCTTCTCCTTCCTGATGCTTCATCGTTCCTCTCGATCTCTCTCATCCCTCTCTATTTTTTTTCTTGAACAGGAGCTCCTGGAAAACGCCAGGAACGAGACACCATGACCGGCTTCGACCAAATCACGCCACCGCCCTTGGGGTTCGTCACTGACGGCCATCCCTATCATCCATCAGCCTCCACTTCCCAGCTCCTGGATCATCCCCCCGTGCCTCTGCAGCCGAGCCTCCGACCAGCCGCTCACCCAGAGCGACCAACAGCCCCGCCGTCGTCAGGCCAGGACCTCCCTGTCGCTCCTCTTCTCCCACTCCCCCCTGTTTCTTCTTGTTGCCCCTACTGCTCCTTGTGGCCTGATCTCTTGCCGCCGACAAGAACTGCCAGCACCGCCCATGGCCTCGTCTCTGGCCAGAACGGGCCGTCCCCGACCTCCACCGCCCGGATCCGTGCCTCTCATGCCGCCAGCTTTCGTGTGTGCTTCCGCTACCCCACACCATCGTGGCGCCCTTCGCCAAGTCCACTGTCGCTGGCATCTGCTCGCTCTGCTTTGAGCAGAGGAGCTTCGCTCGTCCCGCATGAGCGCCTCAACTCTGCCTCGCCCGCTCGCCCGCTAATGCGTTGACCGCGCCCTGATCCAGCGCCTGGGCCTCTCCAGCCGCAGCGCCCCAAGGCCCAAGCCGCTCCCCTCGCCCAGCCTTAAGGCCCGATGTGAGCAGCTCCCCCGCACATGTGCCAGATCTCAGTTTCGGCCCGTTTCGTGTTTTTTTCCATAGAACGTTTTCCTAATTATCCAGGGAATTGCAGTTTTGCAGTCTAGCCCCTAAACTTCATGCATATCCTAACTAAATAACCGTGCATCGGATTAAAACAAACTTTATATGTAAAATGCTTAGAATTGTGTCTAGTTTCATAATATCCAACTTTCAACCATGTTTAAAATGTTTAAGCTGTTGTTTGCATTTATTTGCTTAATTGCCATGTTAAAATGATTTAATTCATAACTAAATAACCGTAGCTCGGTTTTAAATAAACTTTATATGTAAACGGGGTAGAAAAATGCATAGTTTAACATGGTGGCATTGCTTTGCATGTTTAACAACTCTAAAATATGGTTTAGGGCAGAACAATACCAAATCCATAATTTGCATATGGGGATTCTCTGGACTTGTTGTTTGTTGTTCTGACCTCATTTAAACTTGCATAGTTAAGTAGTTTTATTATGCTTCACCTCTTGCCATGTTAATCAACATTTAATATTGTTGGGTACATAAACGAGATCGAACTAAATAACTTGAATGTGGTGTTCCGTCAATATGCAACTCGTTGCATATTGAGCTCCACTTAATTTGTAGTATTGTTTGTGCACTTTGCCATGCCATGCCTCATTAAACCGGACATGCATCATACTTGGTTGCGCATCACGCCATGTTTATGTGATGGTTGTTTACTACGTTGCTTGCTTCTTTCCGGGTAGGTTCTCTAGTTAGCTTTGGTTCCGTTCCGAAGTTGTGAGGATTCGTTCGACTACGTCCGTTTGTCTTCTTCATGGACTCGTTCTTCTTCCTTGCGGGATCTCAGGCAAGATGACTATACCCTCGAAATCACTTCTATCTTTGCTTGCTAGTTGCTCGCTCTATTGCTATGCCGCAATACCTACCACTTGCTATATCATGCCTCCCATATTGTCATGTCAAGCCTCTAATCCACCTTTCCTAGCAAACTGTTGTTTGGCTATGTTACCGCTTTGCTTAGCCCCTCTTATAGCGTTGCTAGTTGCAGGTGAAGATTGAAGTTTGTTCCTTGTTGGAACATGTGTTTTGTTGGGATATCATTATTATATCTTGTTTACTTTAATGCATCTATATACTTGGTAAAGGGTGGAAGGCTCGGCCTTATGCCTGGTGTTTTGTTCCACTCTTGCTGCCCTAGTTTCCGTCATACCGGTGTTATGTTCCTTGATTTTGCGTTCCATATGCGGTTGGGGGAATGGGACCCCCTTGACAGTTCGCTTTGAATAAAACTCCTCCAGCAAGGCCCAACCTTGGTTTTACCATTTGCCACCTAAGACTTCTCCCTCGGGTTTCCGGAGCCCGAGGGTCATCTTTATTTTAAACCCCCGGGCCATTGCTCCTCTGAATGTTGGTCCAACCTGTCAGCAGCCGGTGGCCACCAGGGGTAACTCTGGGTTGGCCTACCGGAATCTTGGACAATCTGGTGTGCCCTGAGAACGAGATATGTGCAGCTCCTATCGGGATTTGTTGGCACACTCGGGCGGCTTTGCTGGTCTTGTTTTACCATTGTCGAAATGTCTTGTAACCGGGATTCCGAGTCTGATCGGGTCTTCCTGGGAGAAGGAATATCCTTCGTTGACCATGAGAGCTTGTGATGGGCTAAGTTGGGACACCCCTGCATGGTTTGATCTCTTGAAAGCCGTGCCCGCGGTTATGGGCAGATGGGAATTTGTTAATGCCCGGTTGTAGAGAACTTGACACTTAACTTAATTAAAATGCATCAATCGCGTGTGTATCCGTGATGGTCTCTTTTCGGCGGAGTCCGGGAAGAGAACACGGTCTCATGTTATGTTTGAACGTAAGTAGCTTCAGGATCACTTCTTGATCACTTATTAGCTTCTCGACCGTGCTTTACTTCTCTTCTCGCTCTCTTTTGCGTAAGTTAGCCACCATATATGCTAGTGCTTGCTGCAGCTCCACCTCACTACCCCTTTCCTGCCTTGAGCTTAAATAGTCTAATCGCGCGGGTGTGAGATTGCCGAGTCCTCGTGGCTCACAGATACTTCCAAATAGTTGAAGGTGCCGATGATACCAGTGCATTTGACGCAACCGAGCTCAAGTGGGAGCTCGATGAAGATCTTGTTCGTTGTGTTATGCCTTTTCCTGTTGATCAGTAGTGGAGCCCAGTTGGGGCGATCGGGGATCTAACATTTGGGGTTGTCTTTCTTTATTTTGGTTCCGTAGTTGGACCTTGATTGTATTCTGGATGATGTATGATATATTCATGTATCGTGTGAAGTGGCGATTGTAAGTCGACTCTTTATCCCTTTCTTATTCAATACATGGGATGTGTAAAGATTACCCCTCTTGCGACATGCCTACCATGCGGTTATGCCTCTAAGTCATGCTCCGACACGTGGGAGATATAGCCGCATCATGGGTGTTACACCATGATAGTGAGACACTTCACCCCCAGCGCTGCCGCACCCTTCAGACCGGCTATGAGGCCTTCGTATTCTGCAATGTTGTTGGAGACCTTCTCGCCCTGCTGGATGAGTACTGAGTGGGCGAGATGAGTACTGCTCCAGCCCCCGCGCCTTGGCATAGTAGAGGTTGTCCTGAGTGGGCGAGATGAGTACTGCTCCAGCCCCCGCGCCTTGGCACGCGAAGGCACCATTGCAATACATGACCCAGCCGTCAGGCGCCTCGCTTCCCGGTGAGAGGGACCGGTCTTCGCCTACTTCGAGCGCTGGGGCGTCTGTCCATTCTGCCACGAAAACAGCAAGCGCGCCTCCCTTGATGACCCTGGTAGTACTGAACTCCAACTGGAATGCTTGCAACTTGATGTTCCATTTAGTGACCCTTCCGGCAGAGTTGGGGCTCCTGATCACTCTCTCCAATGGGTAAGCTGAGACAACCTTGATGGGGTGGCCCTGGAAGTAGTGTTGCAGCTTTCGTGAGGCTACCAGGAGCGCGAGTAGGAGCTTCTGAGGCATGTAGTACCATGCTCTTGCATCCCGCAACATCGTGCTGACGAAGTATACCGTGTGCTCGACGAGGGTAGGCGTGCTGATGTGGTTTGCGTCTTCCGGAAGCTGGGGTGCCTCCTGAGGTGGTAGGGCCCCCGATGCTTGATCGCTTGCCGAAGTCTTCACGAGTTTGGGGGCGTCGTCCTGCCGAGCCTGATCCTCTGCCGCTGCTGCTGCGGCCCTCGTGGCGCCCTTTTGTTCTTGCGTCGTCTCTGCTGGAGGCATGGCATGGCGTGACACGCCCTTGGCTTGGTGTTCTTCCCGAACCGCCACCAGAGCCGTGCTGGCTGAGTACAGGGTGGCGGCAAGATAGAGCACTAGCGGCTCGCGAGGTCACGGCGCCACCATCACTGGAGGGCTGGTCAGGTATCTCTTGAGGTCTTGAAAAGCTTGGTCGGCCTCTGGGGTCCACTCAAACAGGCCCTTCTTTTTCATCAGCTTGAAGAAGGGTAGGGCGCGCTCTCCCAGCTTGGAGATGAAGTGCCCCAATGCAGTCACCCGACCAGCCAACTTCTGCATTTCCTTGAGGGTCTGCGGTGGACTCATGTCTTCAATGGCCTTGACCTCCTCTGGGTTGGCCTCGATCCCCCTGTGAGACACCAGGAAACCCAGCAGCTTGCTGGAAGGGACGCCAAACACGCATTTCTCCGGGTTGAGCCGCAAGTCCACCTGGTGAAGGCTTTCAAAGGTCTCCTCCAGGTCTTGGATCAAGGTCCCCACCTCCCGAGACTTCACCATGATGTCATCGATGTAGGCTTCAATGTTTCTCCCAAGCTGCCGCCCTAAGGCGATGTGCATGAGCCGCTCGAAGGTTGTGCCCATGTTGCGCAGCCCAAACAGCATGCAAGTGTAGTAGTACACCCCACACGGGGTCAGGAAGGCCGTCTTCTCCACATCTTCTACCGCCAACTCAATCTGGTGATATCCTGAGAACGCATCCAGGAAGCATAGCAAGTTGCACACGGTGGTGGAGTCGACGATCTGGTCGATGCGTGGAAGCGGGAATGGATCTTGGGGGCAGGCCTTGTCGAGGTTGGTGAATTCGACGCACATCCGCTCCTTCCCGCCTTTCTTGGGGACGACGACGGGGTTCGCTAGCCACTCGGGGTACCGAACCTCGTGAATGACACCCGCGGCCTCCAATTTGCGGGTTTCTTGGACAATGAAAGCTTACTTCTCCGTTAACTTCCGCCTCGCCTTCTGCTTCATGGGGCGTACGTTGGAGCACACCTTCAGGTGGTGCTCTATTACCTCTGTTGGGACCCCTACCAGCTGATCAGGCTCCCAGGCGAACACTCCCTTGTTTGCATGCAAGAACTTCACTAGCGCGCTCCTCCTGACCAGGCTCAAGGTTGGCGCCTCTGGTAAAGGTTGCCCCTGGGGACCCGTCCTCCTCGACCGGCACTTGCTTGGTTTCTGCCTTGTCTTGAGTGAAGAACTGCTTCTTCTTGGTTGGTGCGGCTCCCTTGGCCTTGGAGGTATCCGCATCGGCGGGTCATGCTGTCGTGGCGGCCTTGAGGGCAAGCTTGAGCGCCGCCGGGGCCTCCTTGGCGCCCCCCTTGATGGTGAGGACACCTTTGCTCCCCGGCATCTTCATGAGGTTGTAAGCAGGATGGGTTGCTGCCATGAACTGGGCCAGAGATGGGTACCCGAGGATGGCGTTGTACGGGAGGCCA
This sequence comes from Triticum aestivum, assembly GCF_018294505.1. Lineage (NCBI taxonomy): Eukaryota > Viridiplantae > Streptophyta > Magnoliopsida > Poales > Poaceae > Triticum > Triticum aestivum. The sequence goes on from NC_057794.1 coordinate 136,591,792, forward strand.
ATGCGGGCAATGTCGAAGTCGATGAGCTCGGTGCGGTAGTTGTCGTGCGTGCCGAAGGTCACGGGGAGGCGGATCTGCCCTAGGGAGCGGGCGACGCCTCCGCCAACCCCCGAGAAGGGCTTGCTGGGGCGGAGCCGCTCGAACGGTACGTGAAGGAGGCTGAAGGCTTCGACGGAGAGCACATTGAGGGCAGCGCCGCCGTCGACGAGCGTCTTGGTGATGGATACGTGGCAGATGGTAGGCGCGCACAGCATCAGGAGCACACCTGAGCCGATGGTGGAGGCGAGATGATCCTCTGAGTCGAAGGTGAGGTCCGCCTCAAGCGCGGCCCAACCAGGCGGAGCCCATGGGCGCTTGGAAGTGGCGCCGGTCTGCCGATCTGAGGGTGGTGCTTGCGAACTGCCGAGAAGAGCTGCGATGATGGGGGCCGCCGGTTCCCCGAAGCGAGTGATGAAGAGGTTGTGCAGCTCCTCCCAGGTGGCAACAAAAGACTCCGACAAATGGAGGAGCCAGGCGCGCGGCGCGCCTACAAGGGCCATTGGGAACTAGTTGGCCATGATCTTGTCGTCGCCCCCGGCTTCCAGAACGGCCTCCTCGTACGCCAGCAGGAAAGTCGACGGCTCCGCCGCGCCGTCATAGCATGGCGGCATCTCCGGCTTGAACTTGGGTGGCCACCGCACCTACCTCAAGGCGGGGGCAAGGGCTCGGAGCCCCCCCCCCCCGCGCCGCTCCAGGCCCAGTAGATCCAGCTGGAGGGGCGCCCACCATGGGGAAGCGGGCATGGAGATGGTGGAGCGCGAATCAACGGAAGAAAGACTCCGGCGCACCCCTACCTGGCGCACAAAATGTCGGATCAAGGGTTCCGGCAAAAACCTTAAGGTTCGAACACTGGGGTGCATGCGAAGATTTCCCCCTACCGATCCACGTCCTAACTCGGCTAAGATCTTACGAACTAACTCGACGGACTCACAACACAAGGGACACAAGATTTATACTAGTTCGGGCCACCATTGTGGTGTAATACCCTACTCCAGTGTTGTGGTGGTGGATTGCCTCCTGGGCTGATGATGAACAGTACAAGGGGAAGAACATCATCCTGAGGTTGAGGTGTTCTTATGCTTGGCGAACTTGTGTGTGTGTGCAGATTTGAACAGCTCAGGCTTCTCTGTCTCCGATCAGGTCCCCCTAGCTACGATGGTGGCTAGTCCTATTTATAGAGGCCTTGGTCCTCTCCCCAAATATTGAGCAGGAAGCGAGCCAACAACGGCCAATTTGAAAGGGGATAGCTAGAACAACTTATCCTGACAAAAGTGGTCTTCGCCTGCAAAAGGCTCTGATGGTGACGCCGCCTTGGGCTCCATGGTGACTTCTATCTTGCCGTCCTGCTGGTCCTGGTCTTGTTGCACCAATATGGAAACCTTTTCTTGATGCCTCGGTACTCCATGCATCGCTTGCCCCCTTAGCACTAAAGAGGAAACAAGGAATTTGCGCTCACTAGCGCCCGCCTGGTCTCGATCGTCATGGCTTACGTCACGAGAACCTCGCGAGGTTTGCCTTGCCTTGAATCCGCTCCTCACAAGCCCGCCTGGCAAGGCCGCTCCTGAGGAGGACTTGTGTCGCCTGCCTCACGAGGCTTGGCCCCTCGCGAGGGTCTTGAATGCCTTGTTGATGAAGATGGGTCGTACAAGCCTGCTAGCAAAGCCACGCCGTGGGCTGCAGGAAGGCAAGTCTGGGGACCCCCGTTTCCAGAACACCGACACACTTATTAACTGTTTGGTTAATTAGTTGTCATGTTCAGTTAACTATTTGGTTCAATTCTGCAAATGTGATGTTCAATTCTTCAGGGTGCAATTTTGTATTGTCTTCCATGTGAGAAATAAATCAAATTTTTGTTTACAAAATACATGAGAAACTAATACAATTGCTATATTTCCAAGTTGTTAAGCATGCTTGGTTTGGTTAACTGTCTGATCTTCTATTAGGATTATGTTATATTGTGCAATGTGGTGCTCATTTAAAGTTTGGTTCATTTGTTGTGGTGTTTAGTTAACTGTTTGGTTCAATTCTGCAATGCGATGTTCAATTGTTGTGGGTGCATTCTGTTATTGTATACCATGTGAGGAATAAATTGAATTTGGTTGTACTAAATACATGAGAAACAAATACAACTGATATATTTCCAATTTGTTAAGCATGCTTGGTTTGGTTAATTGTCTGGTCTTCTATTAGGAGTATGTTATATTGTGCAATGTGGTGCTCAGTTAATGTTTGGTTCATTTGTTGTGGTGTTTAGTTAACTGCTTGGTTCAATTATGCAATGCGATGTCCAATTGTTGTGGGTAGAATTTTGTATTGTTGTTCATGTGAGGAATAAATCGAATTTGGCTGCACTTAATACATGAGAAACATATACCAGTGCTATATTTCCTAGTTCTTAATCATGCTTGGTTTGGATAAATGGGTTTTCCATGTGGCTTGAATTAATCTGATGAATCTACAATGTGCTTATTTTTCATCAACATATTTTACCGATAGCATGTGAGCCCTTACTTAACCTGATGACTAACTACCTTATATGTGTTGTAGGGAAACAACGGAAGCACTGAGGTTTACAATCGAGGTTAGCACATGCATGGTCTGTTGTCTAATAGCACATTATTGTGCAATTGCAGGAACCATTCTAATATTTAGGTTTTTAACAATTTGGTCTTGCACATGTAGGTCCTACTGTCAAAGGTTTTGACCCACTGTTCGACCCTTTTTGCATATGGAGAAATGAGTTGTCCATGAATATCAATCAAGTCAAGAAACTTAGAAAGATTGTTAGGATAAAGAAATTAGCGACGAAAAACAACAAGATCTTTGTGTGCAGAATGAAGAAGACATTAGTTCACTACAAGATGGTACTAACTATTATACCTTGCTTTTTTATTCCTTTGCCCCATTTCCAATATAGAGAAGATATTTATGCACATCCTTGTGTTCGGGCCTTTCCAAAGTAGTTCACTGATGATTACCTCTCAAACCACCTCTATGGTCAGGAGGCGAGGAAGGTTTTCATACAACACCCATGGTTCAATATTGAAGTGTTCCTAAAGAGGACGAAGGACTAACGGTCAATCATCCACGGGCACTGGCCTAAAGTTGCAAGACCTTCAACATGAATGAAGGCTCAATATTTACCTTCCGCTTCAGCAGTTTTCTAGATGAGATGCATCTGTCTATGTACCGGCTATGATGCTAATTTCGAAAGGTTCTAGATGTTGCATGTGAAACTTGGTGCTGGTGCAGTTGTGTAATGGGGTAGCTGAGTGCTGAAGCTATATCATGTTGTACTCTGATGTATTAAAATTATCAAATCCTGCTTCCTTAATATAGAAATGAAATATATTATGTGCTTAATATGAATGTCAATTAGATTAAGAAATGGACTATTAATAATAGGGCAATTAGCCTTCTAATGGACAATTAGCCTGCTAATTGGGTTTTTCTATTGCAAATTGTTATTGAGAAAACACTATGGGCGATGACCTCAGGCAACGCACACAGTTTCTAGGAATAAACCATGTTGGATCAATGAACAATCACACACGACATTCTCTTAAAAACTGTTTGCATTAGGCCACCTTGCACAAACGTTTTCCTTGGAGCAACTGTGTGGGATGTATATACGAATGGAAACGTTTAGCGGGGACTGGCTGTGTGGGATGTACTTACGACCTGAAACGATTTCACCTATATAATTGTATTTTCTTAGCACTGTTATACGTATAACTGTATTTGATTGCTCGTCGGTCACACACGACCTCATTTTGCCGAGCGTGTGCGCTAGGAGGGCATATCCCCAATGGTTTCTGGGTTGTGTGGGAAGGACCCCCCTATCGCAGTCACTCGCTAGGTGACGGTTCAGAACACTGTCGCGGAAAGGGGTTAAAAACCGTTTGGATAGCACCTCGTTGTACCAGTGATTGCACTACCTACATTACTGAACCCGAGCGATCGATCCCTGGCTGTTAACTGAACCCGAGTGATTCCTTCGCTACTACTGCTAACTAAAGACAATCGAACCTGCTGTTGCCTCTTGATGAACAATGACCATTGTTGGGTTTGGATGAACAGTTCCCGGTGGGGGTTGGATGAACAGGACCCCATGGTAGTATAGGCTATTGCCGCTAGGTGAAAAGGACCCCGATCAAGAGGAGGCCGCCACACACCCGAGCCGGTTGGGGGTGGATGAACAGGACCCTGTGGAGGGCTGGTTCAACAGGACCCCGTGTGGAGGGCTGGTTGAACAATAGCCGGTGGAGGCTAGATGAACAGAACCCCGTGGTGAACAGTAGCTAGTGGAGGCTGGAGGAAGTCGACGGTGAATGAACAACAGCAGGTGGAAGCTGGAGGAAGTCGACAACGGATGAACAGTAGCAGGTGGAGGCTGGAGGAAGTCAACGGTGGACGAACAGTAGCCTGTGGAGGCTGGAGCGAGGCAATAGATGGTGGATTAACACTAGCCTGTGGAGTCCTGTTTTGCGGTATGCCACAGCCCTCCCGATGAACACAACCCCGTTTCTTCCGTACGCGCTCGAACACAAGTTTGTTTCCTCCGTTTTGCGGTACGCCACACCCCTCCCGATCAACAGAACCCTGTTTCGACCATAGGCACTTGAACACAAGACCGTTTCCTCCGTTCTGCGGTATGCTGGACCCTTCCTGATGAACATGACCCCGTTTTGGTTGTACGCGGTCGAAGAGAAGGTCGTTTTCCTCCATTTTGCGGTACGCCAGACCCTGTTCCGGCTATTCTGTCCAAGCTAGTTGGCTCCCGTTGAACACGACGCATTCCAACCCAGTTTGTTGCCTCCCAATGAACAGGACGCTGTTTCTCCGTTCCGACCCAGCCGGTTGGCTGCTGATGAACAGGACACCGTCGCTGTACGCTTTAGAGACCCCGCCTGTATGTACGTACGTAAACGTATTTACTATCTTGCAGCATGGTTGTACGTACGTGTACACGATATAGACGGGACAGCGTGACATGCTATGTCGGCGCCTCTACTTTAACACGTGTCGCTCTTTACTCGGCCACGGTACGTTGCTACAGAGAGACTGATCGACCGCTATGTAAGTACACATTCCCGGCCAGACAGATAATGCTACCTTCGCTTCAACCTGGTTGGTCCCAGCCGTCAGGGGGTAAGAAGGCACTTCCTTCCGTGCAAAAGTAAAGTTGGTGGGTCCCAGCTGTCAGGGGGGACATTTTTTTCATGAAATACAGTGGCCCTTCAGTGGGTCCGAGCTGTTAGGTGGATGAATCATTATTTTGCGCATAATAAGGAGGCACTTCCTTGCATCCAGCCATGGACCCAACTGTCAGCCTCTCCATGTACAGTCCTCTTCTGATGGCTGTCGCTCGTTGACCGTGTTGACCACGCCGCACGGACAACACCCAGGCAGTGCACGACGGTGAGGCAGGCAACGACGCGGAGCCTGTGAACGCGCGGAGGGTAGTACGAGGGTTGACTGGTTCGGCTGCGGTGTGAGGCTACCGTCGCCGCAGAATAAAAAGGGTGTGGGTGAGTAGAGGGATGGCCTAGCCAGCGGTGGGAGTAGGGTGGGGCGGTGAGGCTTGCACGGCAGCACAGCTGGCCACTGGAGGCGGGAGCAGGCAGTCCCGCCGACGTTGGTTTGGGCGGCTGGTGCAAGAAGATCAGAGATTGAAGAAGCAGCAGGACCGTTCGATTAAAATCCAATGGTCAGTGCTGCTAGAATCATTTGTTGACTAAGTTGAGAAAGACATGTGTACGCGTCAACTTAGTAGGCCCATAGGCCAGCCTCCGAACCGGTGCACCCAGATGTCAGTGGGAGGAATCATTTTTTTAGCGTAATAAGGAGGCAGCTGCTTGCATGCGGCCATGGACCATGGGGGTCCCTACTGTCAGCCACTCCACGTACATCCCTATTCCGATGGATGTTGCTCGTTGAATGTTGACCATGTTGTGCACGTCGCACCTAGAGCACCAATGCGGTGGACGATGGTGAGGCCTAGGAATGGAACGACCCGGAGTCGGTGAAGACACAGCAGTGGATGCCCACGCTGAGGAGAGTATGATGGTTGACTGGTTCACCTATGGCGTGAGGCTGCCGTCACTGGAGAATAATAGGAGGTGTGGGTGAGTAGAGGGATGGCCAGGCCAGCGGAGGGAGTAGGGTGGGTCGGTGAAGCCTGCGCGGCATCACAGCCGACCACAAGAGAGGAGGGAACAGGCAGTCCCGGCGGCATTGGTTTAGGCGGCTGGAGCAGGAAGATCAGAGATTGAAGAAGCACATCGGCCGTTGGATGGACATCCAACAGTCACTATTGCTAGAATTGTGTGTTGACTGACAAAGCCTTGCGTAAACAAGTCAGCCTCGAAGTTTGTGGTGTGTACAACCCATTTGCTATTATTTTTATAATTTACAGCCCATTTGCTAATTCATATGGAATTTATTTTAGGCAATTTTCCATTTTTAGAATTGCTGCCCATCTTCTAGTCAGTACCAGGGTTAAAATTTTGAACTAAAAAATATGCGAAATTTTAATAATTCGCATATTTTTGCTAGGGAACAAAATATTTGTAATCCAAAAATTAGTAGCCATAATAAAACAAATTTAAAAATAAAGTAGTACTATGTTATGTTAAAACCCAATGAAATATAAAATACCAGTGAAGAACAAAAACAAAAAACGAAACTAATTGCCCATTTGCTATATTTTTTTGGAATTTGCAACCCCTTTCATATTACTTTTAAGATTTACTGCCCATACTCTTTGGCCAGGCCGGAATGCATCCCTCCTTGTCTTGACAGATTTGCAGCCCAGTAAGTCAGAGAAGACAAATAGGCCTAGCTTAGGTATTCTTCAAAAAAATAGTGGGCTACCTATTTTCCCAAAGAGAAAACTGTTGGGCTAGTCATGTTGTTAGACGGGCCACAGAGACCGCACACCCCACTTTATAGGCTGCTCCTCTGAACAAATCCTCAAAAAAAGTGTTGCATAATTCTGTCATTAATTGAGTATATGTTGACAATGATGTGAGTCCCAGATATCAGCAGGGTGGATTAGAGTAAAAATGAGGGGTACATCTGAGTAGTGGGCGTCCCTGAGTAGTAAAGAGGCGCTTGCTTGTGTTCGGGAGTGGACCTGGTGGGTCTGTACTGTCATACTCACAAGTACAGTCCTCTCCCGATTCACTATGTTTACAGGGCCGGAGAGCGGCGCCACTGCGAGCTCACAAAGGCCGACGACGACGGCAATGCCTCGGACGGGAAACATGCGGCAGTATGATCGTAGGCGTAGGGGAGTATGAGGGTTCACTAGTTCTGGTGTGGGGTAGGCTGCCATCGCTTGTGAAAAATAGGATGTCGGGGGAGTAAAGGGATGGCCTGGCCAGCATTTCAAGGTACGATAGGGCGTCGATTCATGCACGGTAGCGCAACCAGCTATAGAAGGTGGGAATAGGCGCTCCCACTAGCGCAGGTTTAGTTTTGGCGCCTGGACTAGTCAGACCGAAAAACTCATTATGCTGGATTAGAAGAATTAATTTTATATGGCTAAAACTTATTGTAAAATGTTGTAGAGCACCTTTTTCTTCTTGAGGGGTTTTTTTGAGACCATTTTATTCTTGAGGTGTGAAGCCGAGCACATTTGGAAGCCCTGGGATAAAGTGGTGTCACCAATGTGTTGGCTGTGTTGGGCATTCTTATCGGAAAATAATAATGGATCAGAACAATTTACGATGTTGACTACAATTTGCATGGGTCCACTGGTTGCAGGAAGAAAATGGTGGGAGAAAAAATACTGGTCGCTGTCTTTGCCTAAGAATAATATTGACTGAATGTAGCGACACTCTCATAGGAAATAATATCCTCCTGTTAAAAATTGACTTTTCAAATCATAAATTTAAAGAACTAGTGCATGAGCATTTAGCTTTATTTATTTATTTACTTATTTATGTTTAGGAGACCATGAGCATGTACCTAGGCCGGATTCATGTGAGAGCCTCCCTTCCAGTTAATTATGGGATCCTCTATTCGGCCTTCATCACTGGGTTGCATCTTATCAACAAGTGGAAAATGTGTTTGATATGTCTCCAAGGTATCTATAATTTATGAACTATTCATGTCATGTTTACAACAATTTTATATGGTTTTGGTATGATTTGCATGGGACTAACCCGGACTGACGTTGTTTTCAGCACAACTACCTAGTGTTATTTTTTGTGCACAAATGAAAGTTCTCCAAATGAGCTGAAACTTTTTGACGATTTTTTTGGAACAAAAGAGACCCCCGAAGCTTAGTGGGAGGGCCAGAAGAGCCACGAGGAGGGCACAACCCACCAGGGCGCGCCTGGTGGACCCGGCTTGCCCCGGTGGGTTGTGCTCACCTTGAGGCCCATCTTCGCGTCAAACCAATGCCAAAAAATCCTATAAATAGAGAAACCATCAGAAGTAACCCTAGATCAAAAGTTCTGCAGCCGCAGCCTATGTAGCCACCAAAAACCAATCTAGACCCTGTTCCCCCTGCCGGAGGGGGTAATCATCTCCGGTGGCCATCTTCATCATCTCGACGGCCACCATGATGAGGAGGGAGTAGTTCACCCTCGGGGCTGAGGGTTTGTACTAGTAGCTATGTGTTTAATCTCTCTCTCTCTCTCTCTCGTGTACTTGAGATGTCACGATCTTGATGTATCGTGGGCTTTGTTAATATAATCAGATCATATGGTGTTTTCCCCTCTCTATCTTGTTGTGATGAATTGAGTTTTTCCCTTTGAGATTTCGTTGTTATCGGATTGAATACTTTTATGGATTTGAGAGCAATTGATATATGTCTTGCATATGAATACTTGTGGTGACAATGGGGTATCGTATTGATTCACTTGATATATGTTTTGGCACTCAACTCGCGAATTCCCGAGGTGAAATTGGGGTAATCTATGCACAGGGGTTGATGCATGTTCTTGTCTTTGTTTCTCCAGTAGAAATCTTGGGGCACTCTTTGATGTTCCTTGTGTTGGATTGAGTATTATGAATATGAAATTATTTGGTGTTATTTTAGTATGAACTCTTGGATAGATCGATCAGAAAGAATAGCTTTGAGGTGGTTTCGTACCCTACAAATAATTTCTTCTTATGTTCCGCTAGATAGTAACTTTGGAGTGATTCTTCATCGCACTTTGAGGGATGGTTATATGATCCAATTATATTAGCACTGTTGAGAGATTGCACTAGCGAAAGTACGGACCCTAGGCCTCATTTTCAAGCATTGCAATACCATTTTTGTGCCCGTTTACTATTTTCTACCTTGCTGTTTTTATTTATTCAGATAATAAAAATATATTTCTACCATCCATATTACACTTTTATCACCATCTCTTCACCTAACTAGTGCACCTATACAATTTGCCATTGTATTAGGTGTGTTGGGGACACAAGAGATTTCTTGTATTTGGTTGCATGGTTGTTTGAGAGAGAACATCTTTACCCTACACCTCCGACGGATTGATAAACCTTAGGTCATCCACTTGAGGGAAAATTGCTACTATCCTACAAAACTCTGTGCTTGGAGGCCCAACACGAGTCTACAAGAATAAAGTTGCGTAGTAGACATCAAGCTCTTTTCTGGCGCCATTGCCAGGGAGGTTAGGTAAGCGACACTCACATCCCGTCAACGAAGCTCTTTTCGGGCGCCGTTGCTGGGGAGGTGAGTGCTTGAAGGTATATCTTTAGATATTGCAATCGAATCTTTTAGTTTATTGTTTTATCACTAGTTGGTTTGTAAAAAGAAAACTAAAAAATGGAATTGAGGTTGCATCATATTATTGATCATCTTTATAATATCTTTCTTGAAAATGATGGTTCGGAAAATTGCACTCAACTCTAGAAGAAGAATTCTATAAAAATTTTGGTATAAATGATGAGCATGATTGCAATGTTGTTGGTATCAATTCTTTGAATATCCATGATGCTAATGATATGCAAATCCACAAGCTTGGGGATGCTATGTTTGATGAAGATGATATTTTTAATCCCCCAAGATTTTATGTGCAAATTTGTTATAATGATTGCATGCCTCCTATTTATGATGATTATATTGATGAATGTGGATTTGGAGAGGACATGACTTTATTTAGTGATGAATCCACTATTTTGGAAGAGGTTTCAATTGAGTATGATAACAAAGTTCCTATCTATGATGATTATGGTGATGACATGTATGCTATAAATAATAATGACAACCATGGAACTTGTCATCATGATTTTAATTTTCAATCACATGATAGCTATTTTGTTGAGTTTGCTCCCACTACTATTGAAGAGAACAAATTTGCTTATGTCGAGAGTAATAAATTTTTTATGCTTGTGGATCATGAAAAGAATGCTTTATGTGATAGTTATATTGTTGAGTTCATTCATGATTCTACTAAAAATTATTATGAGGGGGGATCTTATGCTTGTAGGAATTGCAATAATATCAAGTTTCCTCTCTATGTGTTGAAAATCTTGAAGTTGTGCTTGTTTTGCCTTCCTATGCTAGTTGATTCTTGTTCCCATAAATTGTTTGATCACAAAATCCCTATGCGTAGGAAGTGGTTTATGCTTAAATGTGACTGCCATGTGATTCATGATGCTCTCTTTGTGTTTCAATTCTTATCTTTTATGTGAGCATCATTGAAATCACCATGCCTAGCTAAAAGGCATTAAAGAAAAGCACTTGTTGGGAGAAAACCCAACACTTTTACCTACTATTTTGTGTGTGTTCACATGATTAGGATACTTTAGTAGTCATTTTTTATTGCTTTTGTTTCAATAAAGTGCCAAGTAAGACCTTTGGGATGGCTTACGGTGATAGTTGATTTGATCTTGCTGAAAAACAGAAACTTTTGCACTTTGGAAAAGAATTCTCATTTTTAACAGAAGCGTGATAAAATGCTGATTAGTTTTGCAGAAGATTAATAGACAAATTTCCCAGGTTTTCTGTTTTTTCAGAATTTTTGGAGTAGCAGAAGTATGGTTGGAGTACAAATTACTACAGACTATTTTGTTTCTGACAAATTCTGTTTCAATGCATAGTTTGCTTGTTTTCTAATTTCCATGGCTTATATTGCTCAATATAAAGTGTGGAAATGGTATGCTACAGTAGGAATTGTGTGAGAACAATTATGAATCTTGTCTTTGACAGTACCGAAAGTGAAATGGTTTGCTCTTTATCATTCTAACCTATCTCACAAAGTTCCGATAAGTTTTGTGTGATTGAAGTTTTCAAGTTTTTGGTGAGATATCAATATGAGGAGAATAAAGAGTGACAAGACCATAAGCTTGGGGATGCCCAAGGCACCCCAAGGTAATATTTAAGGAAGATCTAAGTAACTAAGCTTGGGGGATGCCCCGGAAGGCATCCCCTCTTTCGTCTCCAACATTATCGCTAACCTCACTTGGAGCTATGTTTTCATTCGTCACATGATATGACTTTTACTTGGAGCATCATTTTATTTTGTTAGGATTTTATTTATGTTATTTATAATAATGTTTTGCATCTTTTATTCCAATAAAAATGTCAAGTATAGCCTTTACTATGCTTATTTTACAAGTCTGCATGTTGCTGTTTGAAAACAGAAAGTTTACCGCTGTTGCAAAAATTCTCTACAAAAGTCAGAATGTGATAAAATGTTGAAACTTTTTGCAAAATAAGATATGATAAATTTTATACAGTGTGGTAAATTTTCATAATCTTTGGAGTTTAATAAGTATTGATAATCTTGCATTCTTTATATACTGTACTCTTTTGGCAGATTGCTGTTATGTTTGCATTGTTTGCATATGTTTGCTTGTTTAATGATTCTATTTGAGGATAGGAGTATTAAATATGCAGAGGCATTTAGTATGGAATGTTTAATAATAATTTTAGTGATTTGCTACAGTAGAGAATGATAAGGTTTTTGCATTGGTTTATACTAACTTATCTCACGAGTTCTTGTTGAGTTTTGTGTGGATGAAGCTTTTGAGATTTAGGAAAACCATGATATGAGAAGAATTAAGGAGACACAAAAGCTCAAGCTTGGGGATGCTCAAGGCATCCCAAGATAATATTTCAAGAAGTCTCAAGCATCTAAGCTTGGGGATGCCCCGGTAGGCATCCCACCTTTCTTCTTCCACAATTATCAGTTAGTATCGGTTGAGCCTAAGTTTTTTGCTTCTTCACATGATGTGTGATATTCTTAGAATGTCATTTTATTTTGTTTTTGCTTTATGTTTTAATAAAATTATTAGATCTGAAAGTTTTTTAATAAGAGAGAGTCCTCAAATTTCTACCTATTTACTTAACTACCCGCTTGACCTTCACTTATATTTTTTTGGAGTAGCTTGTCATTTGCTCTAGTGCTTCACTTATATCTTTTTGAGCACGGTGTGCTTTAGTGTTTTTGAAGAAATTCTCTCTTGCTTCACTTAAATTAATTTGAGAGAAAGAGATATTATGCTCATGATCTTCACTTATATTTGTTTGAGCTTATCAAAATGAACACATGAGAATTAGTTCCAAAGTGATAGATATCCAAGAAGGATATAATAAAAACTTTCATGAAGATCATTGGACAAAATAAACTTGATTCTTTGTAATAGTTTTGAGATATGATGATAGTGATATGTGATTCATGTTGGTGAGTAATTATACTTTAGTAAGAATATGGTGTTAAGGTTTGTGATTCCCTATGCAAGCACGAAAGTCAATAGTTGTGCAATGAAATTACATCCTACTTGTGTTGCATTATTCGGTGTTAATTATGCTCAATGCTCGCTTATGAGATTATTTGTTTCTTGGTTGGTCGCTTCTCAATCTTTTGCTAGCCTTCATTTTGCACTAAGTATGATCACTACTTGTGCATCCAAAATCCTTTAAACCAGTTTTGCCACATGAGTCCACTATACCTAACTATATGCACTATTATTTTGCCGTTCTAAGCAAATTTGTATGTGCCATCTCTAATTTTGAAAATAAATTTCTCTTTTGTGTGCTCGTACCGCTCACGAGGCGGTGAGGGGTGGCCAATATTTTCCATGCTAGATGTGTTATTCTCATGATGAGTGTTTATTTACTTGTCATTGCACGGGAGTAAGGTAAAGGTATTAGGGATGCCCAGTCCCAAAATAAAAAATGAATTTACTTTATGTTATCAAATAATAAATTCCATGGAAAGTGTTGGTATGGAGGGCACCCGTGGATACAGTTAGCCATGGAAAGTGGAAGTATGGTGGAAAAAGGAATAAACTTTATTTTCTGTTTGGGAAGCGCCTATGATATATCTAGCATGGAAAGTGTTGGGAGCTCTAAGTCATTTTTGTTGGTGGGAAAAGTATGCCTCTCAAAATGTTTTTATCCCTCAATTTTCGCTTTGAGCTCTGGCACCTCTACAAATCCCTACTTCCCCCGCGAAGGGTCTTTCTTTTACTTTATGCAATTTTTATTTTTTATTTGAGTCTCCATCTTCTCTTATAAAGCACCAAATAGGGGGCACTATGATCGCACTTGAGCATTGGGTGTTGTTAATATGCAAGTGTGTTTCATGAATGGATCAATGATCGAGCATGATGGGCTAGGGATAACTTATTTTAGCGTTGATATTTTGAAAGACATTGTTTCTTGGTGATATGCTGAGTATTGATGTCCTAATGTCAAATTATAGACTATTACTTTGAATCATTCAAGTCCAAATGTCCATGCTACAAAAGAAAAGAGTATATGATGAATATTATAGGTAGCATTCCACAACAAAAATTCCGTTGTAAATTGCTACTTTATCATGATAAGTTTCTGTGAAAGAGTTGCTGTTATGATGCTAGGAAAAGTGATTGAAATCATCATTGATCAAACTTATGCACTTTGCTAGCATTCACACTTCATAAATTATTTCTTTCATCATTTACCTACTCGAGGACGAGTAGGAATTAAGCTTGGGGATGCTAATACGTCTCCAACATATCTATAATTTATGAAGTATTCATGCCATGTTTACAATAGTTTTATATAGTTTTGGTATGATTTGCATGGAACTAACCCGGACTGACGATGTTTTCAGCAGAACTACCGTGGTGTTGTTTTTTGTGCAGAAATGAAAGTTCTCAAGATGAGCTGAAACTTTTTGACGATTTTTTTGGAACAAAAGAGACACCCGAAGCTTTGTGGGAGGGCCAGAAGAGCCACAAGGAGGGCACAACCCACCAGGGTGTGCCTGGTGGGCCTAGCTTGCCCCGATGGGTTGTGCTCACCTCGAGGCCCATCTTCGCGTGAAACCGACACCAAAAATCCTATAAACAGAAAAACCATCAGAAGTAACCCTAAATCAGAAGTTCCACCATCGCAAGCCTCTGTAGCCACCGAAGACCAATCTAGACCCCGTTCTGGTACCCTGCCGGAGGGGGAAATCATATCTGGTGGCCAACTTCATCATTCCGGCGGCCAGCACGATAAGGAGGGAGTAGTCCACCCTCGGGGCTGAGGGTTTGTACCAGTAGCTATGTGTTTAATCTCTCTCTCTCTCATGTTCTTGAGATGTCACGATCTTGATGTATCACGGGCTTTGTTAATATAGTCAGATCATATGGAGTTTTCCCCTCTCTATCTTGTTGTGATGACTTGAGTTTTTCCCTTTGAGATTTTTTTGTTATCGAATTAACTACTTTTATGGATTTGAGAACACTTAATATATGTCTTGCATATGAATACTCATGGTGACAATGGGGTATCATATTGATTCACTTGATGTATGTTTTAGCACTCAACTCGCGGATTCCTGAGGTGACAATGGGGTAATCTATGCATAGGGGTTGATGCATGTTCTTGTCTTTGTTTCTCCAGTAGTAATCTTGGGGCACTCTTTGAGGTTCCTTGTGTTGGATTGAGTATTATGAATCTGAAATTATTTGGTGTTATTTTAGTACGAACTCTTGGATAGATCGATCGGAAAGAATAGCTTCGAGGTGGTTTCGTACCCTACAAATAATTTCTTCTTATGTTCTCCGCTAGATACGAACTTTGGAGTGATTCTTCATCGCACTTTGAGGGATGGTTATGTGATCCAATTATATTAGCATTGTTGAGAGATTGCACTAGTGAATGTACGGACCCTAGGCCTCATTTTCAAGCATTGCAATACCGTTTTTGTGCCCATTTACTATTTGCTACCTTGCTGTTTTTATTTATTCAGATTACAAAAATATATTTATACCATCCATATTACACTTTTATCACCATCGCTTCGCCGAACTAGTGCACCTATACAATTTGTCATTGTATTAGGTGTGTTGGGGACACAAGAGATTTCTTGTATTTGGTTGGAGGGTTGTTTGAGAGAGACCATCTTCATCCTACACCTCCCACTGATTGATAAACCTTAGGTCATCCACTTGAGGGAAAATTGCTACTGCCCTACAAAACTCTGTGCTTGGAGGCCCAACACGAGTCTACAAGAATAAAGTTGTGTAGTAGACATCAGTGTTCCGTACCAAAAATAGTATGTGCTACGTATGGGGCACTAAAGGATCGGACCGTGCAATGACTTCCTAAACATTGTGTTTGTCGTTCTAACAACACATTTATTCAACCAACTGACGAAATATACTACTGATTGTATATTCAAAATAGCAGCAGCAGCAACCAGGGCTGGGGGTGCAACAGAAGCAGTAAGCAGGCCAGAAGAGTAAAGATGCAGCTCTCTCTTCCAAACCAAACATTAGCCATCATTACAAAAGGGCTACCAAAAAAGAACAAGTGTATGCATCAAACTAAATAAAGATCCTACTACACCGAGTCTACGCTGATACATCCATTTTGCATCACACTTTTATATTGATATTTATTGCATTATGGGCTGTTATTAAACATTATGGTACAATACTTATGCCTTTTCTCTCTTATTTCACAAGGTTTACAAGAAGAGGGAGAATGCCGACAGCTGGAATTCTGGACTGGAAGGAGCAAATCTAAGAGACCTATTCTGCACAATTCCAAAAGTATAGAAAATTTATGAAGAATTATTTTGGAATATATAAAAAATATTGGGCAAAGAAAATACCAGAGGGGACCCACCAGGAGGCTACAAGCTTGGGGGCGCACCCTACCCCCTAGGCGCTCCCCAGTGGCTTGTGGGCCACCTGGCAGGCCGCCGGTGTCCATCTTATGCTATAGGAAGGGTTTTGACCTGTAAAAAATCATAAGGAAGCTTTTGGGACGAAGCGCCATTGTCTCGAGGCGGAACCTAGGCAGAAGCAATCTAGGGCTCCGACGGAGCTGTTCTTCCAGGGAAACTTCCCTTCTGGAGGGGGAAATCGAAGCCATCGTCATCACCAACGATCCTCTCATCGAGAGGGGGTCAATCTCCATGAACATCTTCACCAACACCATCTCCTCTCAAACCCTAGTTCATCTCTTGTATCCGATCTTTGTCTCAAAACCTCAGATTGGTACTTGTGGGTTGCTAGTAGTATTGATTAGTCCTTGTAGTTGATGCTAGTTGATTTATTCGGTGGAAGATCATATGTTCAGATCCTTAATGATAATTATGACTCCTCTGATTATGAACATGAATATTCTTTGTGATTAGTTACGTTTGTTCCTGAAGACATGGGAGAAGTCTTGTTATAAGAAATCATGTGAATTTGGTATTCGTTCGATATTTTGATGAGATGTATGTTGTCTTTCCTCTAGTGGTGTTATGTGAACGTCGACTACATGACACTTCACCATTTTTGGGCCTAGGGGAAGGCATTGGGAAGTAATAAGTAGATTATGGGTTGCTAGAGTGACAGAAGCTTAAACCCTAGTTTATGTGTTGCTTCGTAAGGGGCAGATTTGGATCCACATGTTTCCTCTTATGGTTAGATTTATCTTAATTCTTCTTTCATAGTTGCGGATGCTTCCAAGAGGGGTTAATCATAAGTGGGACGCTTGTCCAAGTAAGGACATCACCCAAGCACCGGTTCACCCACATATCAAATTATCAAAGTAACGAACGCAATCATATGAGCATGATGAAAACTAGCTTGACAATAATTCCCATGTGTCCTCGGGAGCACTTTGCTTTATATAAGAGTTCGTCCAGGCTTGTCCTTTGCTATAAAAAGGATTGGTCCACATTGCTGCACCTTTACTACACTTTTTACTTGTTACCCATTATGAATTACCTTATCACAAAACTATTTGTTACTCATACTTTCAGTGCTTGTAGAGAATACCTTGCTGAAAACTGCTTGTCATTTCCTTCTGCTCCTCGTTGGGTTCAACACTCTTACGTATCGAAAGAACTACGATAGATCCCCTATACTTGTGGGTCATCATACGCATCTAAGTACCGGCTCAGTTAGACATTACTATTCATTAAGCTGTGGGGATTGGCTGACGGCTTGAACCAGATGGGTACCTTGTTGGGCAACGCAGTAATTTCAAAAAAATTCCTACGCACACGCAAGATCATGGTGATGCATAGCAACGAGAGGGTAAGAGTGTTGTCCACGTACCCTCGTAGACCGTAAGCGGAAGCGTTATGACAACGCGGTTGATGTAGTCGTACGTCTTCACAATCGACCGATCCTAGTACCGAAAGTACGGCACCTCAGCGATCTGCACACGTTCAGCTCGGTGACGTCCCACGAACTCAAGATCCAGTAGACTGTCGAGGGAGAGCCTTGTCAGCACGACAGCGTGATGACAGTGATGATGATGCTACCGGAACAGGGCTTCGCCTAAGCACTGCTATGATATGACCGAGGTGGATTATGGTGGAGGGGGGCACCGCACACGGCTAGAAACAATCAACTTGTATGTTCTAGGGTGCCCCTGCCCCCGTATATAAAGGAGCAAGGGGAGAGGCCGGCCGGCCATTGGGGCGCGCCAGGAGAGGAGGAGTCCTCCTCCTAGTAGGAGCAGGACTCCCCTTTCCTACTCTTACTAGGAGGAGGAAAGGAAGGAGGAGAGCGAGAAGGAAAGGGGGGGTGCCCCCCCTTCCCTAGTCCAATTCGGACCAGAGGGGGAGCAGGCGCGCGGCCTGCCCTGGCTGGCCCTCTCTCTCTCTCCACTAAGGCCCATGTGGCCCATTAGTTCTCCGGGGGGGTTCCGGTAACCCTCCGGTACTCCAATTTTCTCCGAAATCACCCGGAACACTTCTGGTGTCCAAATATAGCTGTCCAATATATCAATCTTTATGCCTCGACCATTTCGAGACTCCTCATCATGTCTGTGATCACATCCGGGACTCCAAACTACCTTCGGTACATCAAAACACATAAACTCATAATATCGATCGTCATCGACCGTTAAGCGTGCGGACCCTACGGATTCGAGAACTATGTAGACATGACCGAGACACGTCTCCGGTCAATAACTAATAGCGGAACCTGGATGTTCATATTGGCTCCCACATATTCTATGAAGATCTTTACCGGTCAAGCCGCATAATGATATACATTATTCCCTTTGTCATCGGTATGTTACTTGCCCGAGATTCGATCATCGATTTCTCAATACCTAGTTCAATATCGTTACCGGCAAGTCTCTTTACTCATTCCGTAATGCTACATCCCATAACTAACTCGTTAGCTACATTGCTTGCAAGGCTTTATAGTGATGTACATTACCGAGAGGGCCCAGAGATACCTCTTCGACAATCGGAGTGACAAATCCATATCTCGATCTATGCCAACTCAACAAAACACCATCGAAGACACATGTAGAGCACCTTTATAATCACCTAGTTACGTTGTGACGTTTGGTAGCACACAAAGTGTTCCTCCGATATTCGGGAGTTGCATGATCTCATAGTCATAGGAACATGTATAAGTTATGAAGAAAGCAATAGCAACAAACTAAACGATCATCGTGCTAAGCTAACGGATGGGTCAAGTCAATCACATCATTATGTAATGATGTGACCCCATTAACCAAATGACAACTCATGTCTATGGTTAGGAAACATAGCCATCATTGATTCAACAGGCTAGTTAAGTAGAGGCATACTAGTGATTCTGTTTGTCTATGTATTCACACATGTACTAAGTTTCCGGTTAATAAAATTCTAGCATGAATAATAAACATTTATCATGATATAAGGAAATATAAATAACAACTTCATTATTGCCTCTAGGGCATATTTCCTCCAATCTCCCACTTTCACTAGAGTCAATAATCTAGATTACATTGTAATGATTCTAACACCCATGGAGTCTTGGTGCTGATCATGTTTTGCTCGTGAGAGAGGCTTAGTCAATGGATCTGCAATATTCAGATCCGTATGTATCTCGCAAATCTCTATGTCTCCCTCCTTGACTTGATTGCGGATGGAATTGAAGTGTCTCTTGATGTGCATGGTTCTCTTGTGAAATCTGGATTCCTTTGCCAAGGCAATTGCACCATTATTGTCACAAAAGATTTTCATTGGACCCGATGCACTAGGTATGACACCTAGATCGGATATGAACTCCTTAATCCAGATTCCTTCATTCATTGCTTCCGAAGCAGCTATGTACTCCGCTTCACACGTAGATCCCATCACGACGCTCTGCTTGGAACTGCACCAACTGACAGCTCCACCATTTAATAAAAACACGTATCCGCTTTGTGACTTAGAGTCATCCGGATCAGTGTCAAAGCTTGCATCGACGTAACCGTTTACGACGAACTCTTTGTCACCTCCATATACGAGAAACATATCCTTAGTCCTTTTCTAGTATTTCAGGATGTTCTTGACTGCTGTCTAGTGATCCACTCCTAGATTACTTTGGTACCTCCTTGCTAAAATGATAGCAAGGCACACATCAGGTCTGGTACATAGCATTGCATACATGATAGAGCCTATGGCTGAAGCATAGGGAACACCTTTCATTTTCTCTCTATCTTCTGCAGTGGTCGGGCATTGAGTCTGACTCAACTTCACACCTTGTAATACAGGCAAGAACCCTTTCTTTGCTTGATCCATTTTGAACTTCTTCAAAACTTTATCAAGGTATGTGCTTTGTGAAAGTCCAATTAAGCATCTTGATCTATCTCTATAGATCTTGATGCCTAATATATAAGCAGCTTCACCGAGGTCTTTCATTGAAAAATTCTTATTCAAGTATCCTTTTATGCTATTTAGAAATTCAGTATCATTTCCGATCAACAATATGTCATCTACATATAATATCAGAAATGCTACAGAGCTCCCACTCACTTTCTTGTAAATACAGGCTTCTCCAAAAGTCTATATAAAACCATATGCTTTGATCACACTATCAAAGCGTATATTCCAACTCCGAGAGGCTTGCACTAGTCCATAAATGGATCGTTGGAGCTTGAACACTTTGTTAGCACCTTTTGGATCAACAAAACCTTCTGGTTGCATCATATACAACTCTTCTTTAAGATATCCATTAACGAATGTAGTTTTGACGTCCATTTGCCAAATTTCATAATCATAAAATGCGGCATTTGCTAACATCATTCAGACGGACTTAAGCATCACTACGGGTGAGAAGGTCTCATTGTAGTCAACTCCTTGAACTTTTCGAAAACCTTTTGAAACAAGTCAAGCTTTGTAGACAGTAATATTATCGTCAGCGTAGTCTTCTTCTTGAAGATCCATTTATTCTCTATGGCCTACCGATCATCGGGCAAGTCAACCAAAGTCCACACTTTGTTCTCATACATGGATCCCATCTCAGATTTCATGGCCACAAGCCATTTTGCGGAATCTGGGCTCATCATCGCTTCCTCATAGTTCGTAGGTTCGTCATGGTTAAGTAACACGACTTCCAGAACAGGATTACCATACCACTCTGGTGCGGATCTTACTCTGGTTGACCTACGAGGTTCGGTGGTAACTTGATCAGAAGTTTCATGATCATCATCATTAGCTTCCTCACTTACTGGTGTAGGGATCACCGGAACTGATTTTAGTGATGAAATACTTTCCAATAAGGGAGAAGGTACAATTACCTCTTCAAGTTCTACTTTCCTCCCACTCACTTCTTTCGAGAGAAAGTCCTTCTCTAGAAAGGATCCATTCTTAGCAATGAATACCTTGCCTTTGGATCTATGATAGAAGGTGTACCCAACAGTATCCTTTGGGTATCCTATGAAGACACATTTCTCTGATCTGGGTTCGAGCATATCAGGTTGAAGCTTTTTCACATAAGCATCGCAGCCCCAAACTTTAAGAAACGACAACTTGGGTTTCTTGCCAAACCACAGTTCATAAGGTGTCATCTCAACAGATTTAGATGGTGCCCTATTTAACGTGAATGCAGCCGTCTCTAAAGCATAACCCCAAAATGATAGTGGTAAATCAGTGAAAGACATCATAGATCGCACCATATCTAATAAAGTGCGGTTACGACGTTCGGACACACCATTATGTTGTGGTGTTCCAGGTGGCGTGAGTTGCGCAACTATTCCGCATTGTTTCAAATGAAGTCCAAACTCATAACTAAAATATTCATCTCCACGATCAGATCGCAGAAATTTGACTTTCTTGTTACAATGATTTTCCACTTCACTCTAAAATTCTTTGAACTTTTCAAAAGTTTCAGACTTATGTTTCATTAATTAGGTATACCCATATCTGCTCAAATCATCTGTGAAGGTGAGAAAATAACGATATCCGCCGCGTGCTTCAATGTTCATTGGACCACATACATCAGTATGTATGATTTCCAATAACTCTGTTGCTCACTCCATTGTTCCGGAGAACGGATTTTTAGTCATTTTGCCCATGAGGCATGGTTTGCAAGTACCAAGTTATTCATAATCAAGTGATTCCAGAAGTCCATCAGAATGGAGTTTCTTCATGCGCTTTACACCAATATGACCCAAACGGCAGTGCCAGAAATAAGTTGCACCATCATTATCAACTCTGAATCTTTTGGCTTCAATACTATGAACATGTGTATCACTACTATCAAGTTTTAGTCAAAATAGACCACTCATCAAGGGTGCATGACCATAAAAGATATTACTCATATAAATAGAACAACCATTATTCTATGATTTAAATGAATAACCGTCTCGCATGAAACAAAATCCAGATATAATGTTCATGCCCAACGCTGGCACCAAATAACAATTATTTAGGTCTAAAACTAATCCCAAAGGTAGATGTAGAGGTAGAGTGCCGACGGCGATCACATCGACTTTGGAACCATTTCCCACGCGCATTGTCACCTCGCCCTTAGACAATCTTCGCATAATCTGTAGCCCCTGTTTCGAGTTACAAATGTTAGCAACTGAACCAGTATCAAATGCCCAGGCACTATTGCGAGCATTAGTAAGGTACACATCAATAACATGTATATCGAATATACCTTTCACTTTGCCGTCCTTCTTCTCCGCCAAATACTTGGGGCAGTTCCACTTCCAGTGACCAGTCCCTTTGCAGTAGAAGCACTCAGTCTCAGGTCTTAGGTCCACACTTGGGTTTCTTCACTTGAGCAGCAACTATCTTGCTGTTCTTTTTGAATTTCCCTTTCTTCCCTTTACCCTTTTTGTTGAAACTGGTGGTCTTGTTGACCATCAACACTTGATGCTCCTTCTTGATTTCTACTTCCGCAGCTTTTAGCATCGCGAAGAGATCAGGAATTGTCTTATCCATCCCTTGCATATTATAGTTCATCACGAAGCTCTTGTAGCTTGGTGGCAGTGATTCAAGAACTCTGTCAATGACACTATCATCAGGAAGATTAACTCCCAGTTGAGTCAAGTGGTTGTGGTACCTAGACATTCTGAGTATATGTTCATTGACAGAACTATTCTTCTCCATCTTGCAGTTGTAGAACTTATTGGAGACTTCATATATATCAATCCGGGCTTTTGCTTGAAATATTAACTTCAACTCCTGGAACATCTCATATGCTCGATGACGTTCAAAACGTCTTTGAAGTCCCGGTTCTAAGCCATAAAGCATGGCACACTGAACTATCGAATAGTCATCAGCTTTGCTATGCCAGGTGTTCACAACATCTGGCGTTGCTGCTGCAGTGGGTTTGTCACCTATCGGTGCTTCCAGGACGTAATTCTTCTGTGCAGCAATGAGGATAATCCTCAAGTTACGGACACAGTCCGTGTAGTTGCTACCATCATCTTTCAACTTAGGTTTCTCTAGGAACGCATTAAAATTCAACGGAACAACAACACGGGCCATCTATCTACAACAACATAGACATGCAAAATACTATCAGGTACTAAGTTCATGATAATTTAAAGTTCAATTAATCAAATTACTTAAGAACTCCCACTTAGATAGATATCTCTCTAATCATCTAAGTGAGCACGTGATCCATATCAACTAAACCATGTCTGATCATCACGTGAGATGGAGTAGTTTTCAATGGTGAACATCACTATGTTGATCATATCTACTATATGATTCACGCTCAACCTTTCGGTCTCAGTGTTCCGAGGCCATATCTGCATATGCTAGGCTCATCAAGTTTCACCCAAGCATTCTGTGTGTGAAAAACTGGCTTGCACCCGTTGTATGTGAATGTAGAGCTTATCACACCCGATCATCATGTGGTGTCTCGGCATGACGAACTGTAGCAACGGTGCATACTCAGGGAGAACATGTATGCCTTGAAATTTAGTGAGAGATCATCTTATAATGATACCGCCAAATAAGCAAAATAAGATGCATAAAGGATAAACATCACATGCAATCAATATAAGTGATATGATATGGCCATCATCATCTTGTGCCTTTGATCTCCATCTTCAAAGCACCGTCATGATCACCATCGTCACCGGCTTGACACCTTGATCTCCATCAAAGCATCGTTGTCGTCTCGCCAACTATTGCTTCTACGACTATCGCTACCGCTTAGTGATAAAGTAAAGCAATTACATGGCGATTGCATTTCATACAATAAAGCGACAACCATATGGCTCCTGCCAGTTGCCGATAACTGTGTTACAAAACATCATCATCTCATACAATAAAATTTAGCATCATGTCTTGACCATATCACATCACAACATGCCCTGCAAAAACAAGTTATACGTCCTCTACTTTGTTGTTGCAAGTTTTACGTGGCTACTACGGGTTGAGCAAGAACCGTTCTTACCTACGCCTCAAAAACCACAACGCGGTATAGTGATTTCTTTTTGATCTTCAGAAAGAACCCTGTTCACTGAATCCGATTCAACTAAAGCTAGAGAAACAGACACCCACTAGCCACCTGTGTGCGAAGCACGTCGGTAGAACCAGTCTCGTGTAAGCGTACACATAATGTCGGTCTAGGCCGCTTCATCCAACAATGCCGTTGAATCAAGAATAAACTAGTGACGGCAAGAAATATGTATATACCCACGCCCACAACCCTGTTGTGTTCTACTCATGCATATAACATCTATGCATAAACTAGGCTCTAATACCACAGTTGGGGAACGCAGTAATTTCAAAAAAATTCCTATGCACACGCAAGATCATGGTGATGCATAGCAACGAGAGGGGAAGAGTGTTGTCCACGTACCCTCGTAGACCGTAAGCGGAAGCGTTATGACAACATGGTTGATGTAGTCGTACGTCTTCACGATCGACCAATCCTAGTACCGAAAGTACGACACCTCTGCGATCTGCACACGTTTAGCTCGGTGACATCCCACGAAGTCACGATCCAGCAAAGTGTCGAGGGAGAGCTTCGTCAGCACGACGGCGTGATGACGGTGATGATGATGTTTCCGGAACAGGGCTTCTCCTAAGCATTGCTACGATATGACCAAGGTGGATTATGGTGGAGGAGGGCACCGCACACGGCTGGAAACAATCAACTTGTATGTTCTAGGGTGCCCCCTGCCCCGTATATAAAGGAGCAAGGGGAGAGGCCAGCTGGCTCTTGGGGCGCGCCAGGAGAGGAGGAGTCCTCCTCCTAGTAGGAGTAGGACTCCCCTTTCCTACTCCTACTAGGAGGGGGGAAAGGAAGGAGGAGAGGGAGAAGGAAAGGGGGACGTCGCCCCCCTTCCCTAGTCCAATTCGGACCAGAGGGGGAGGGGCGCGTGGCCTGCCCTGGCTGGCCCTCTCTCTCCACTAAGGCCCATGTGGCCCATTAGTTCTCCCGGGGGGGGGGGGGTTCCGGTAACCCTCCGGTACTCCGGTTTTCTCAGAAATCACCCGGAACACTTCCGGTGTCCGAATATAGCCATACAATATATCAATCTTTATGTCTCGACCATTTTGAGACCGCTCGTCATGTCCGTGATCTCATCCGGGACTCCGAACTACCTTCGGTACATCAAAACACATAAACTCATAATACCGATTGTCACCGACCGTTAAGCGTGCGGACCCTACGGGTTTGAAAACTATGTAGACATGACCGAGACACGTCTCCGGTCAATAACCAATAGCGGAACCTGGATGTTCATATTGGCTCCCACATATTCTACGAAGATCTTTATCGGTCAAACCGCATAACGATATACGTTATTCCCTTTGTCATTAGTTTGTTACTTGCCCGAGATTAGATCGTCCGTATCTCAGTACCTAGTTCAATCTCATTACCGGCAAGTCTCTTTACTCGTTCTGTAATGCTACATCCCGTAACTAACTCATTAGCTACATTGCTTGCAAGGCTTTATAGTGATGTACATTACCGAGAGGGCCCAGAGATACCTGTCCGACAATCGGAGTGAAAAATCCTAATCTCGATCTATGCCAACTCAACCAAACACCATCGGAGACACCTGTAGAGCACCTTTATAATCACCCAGTTACGTTGTGAAGTTTGGTAGCACACAAAGTGTTCCTCTGGTATTCGGGAGTTGCATGATCTCATAGTCATAGGAACATGTATAAGTTATGGAGAAAGCAATAGCAACAAACTAAACGATCATCGTGCTAAGCTAACGGATGGGTCAAGTCAATCACATCATTCTCTAATGATGTGATCCCATTAATTAAATGACAACTCATGTCTATTGTTAGGAAACATAACCATCATTGATTCAACGAGCTAGTTATGTAGAGGCATACTAGTGACATTCTATTTGTCTATGTATTCACACATGCCTAAGTTTCCGGTTAATACAATCTAGCATGAATAATAAACATTTATCATGATATAAGGAAATATAAATAACAACTTTATTATTGCCTCTAGGGCATATTTCCATCATGCCTGACAGGGGAAACTCCAGCCAGCAGGTCGAATTCTGATACTTGCGACCCTCTCTTCTACTTTGGGTTGCAGAGCGTGGCGGCACATATCAGGGTATGGTGCATGGAGAGACGCATGGTACGCTGTGTACACACAGTTTTGCCAGATGAACGAAACCGCGCTGCCATCATGATCCTTGTCGTCGGTTATCTCCTGGTTAATCAGATAATTCAGTCCGAGAAACAGAGAGCGTGTACTAATTACTGGCCTCCAGTCAAAGATTCCTGAAGGCCCAGAGAACCTGGGATCCTACTCAAAGACCTTGCAGTGACTGTGATTGTATTCTGTGAAACAACATGTCTGGTACATGTGAACGATCATCAAACATTCGCCATCGTCTAATCAAGACAGGAACCAACTGCAACTGCCATGCCGCTTTTCTTTGAAAGTTTCTGGGATTAGGAAGGGTAGGGAAACCAAGTGGCCTACAACATCATATTAAGTTGGAGTCAAATAAAAAAGTGCTCGTAGTGTAGTCAATCTTAAGAATAGCATGTTATGAGCATGAATATTTTTTAGTAAATGTTGACGGTAATATAAGCAAGCCATCATGATATCATAGGAAAGTAACATATTGCTGTAACAGCCGTTTGTAGCGATGACTGAAGTACACGAACAATACGTCCAGCCATAGAAGGAGTCCACAGCGTAAATGAAGCCCTTGTGTTCAATGGCATCAGAGAACCATGGAGGGTGTATGATCCTGCGATGGACGTGCAGATTTATCCACTTACCGTAGTGAACTATCAGATAGGAAAGACCGCGGTTGAAGAACGCAATTAGCCTGAAGCTTTATAATTCGCAGATCTTGTGGGCACTTGGAAAGATTACACCCTTGAGCGAATCAAACTTGGTATCATGTTGGCTACTGTAAGATTCCGAGTATTCTGGGTCGCGGTGCCAAAGCAGTGTAGTGTTAATCGAAGGAAGGGGGTCAATCATCGGGTGTAGACCTCCACGAGCATCCAGCTGCCACGACCATTGACAAGCACCATCCAAGACGTGTTCATGTCATCCTAGTACATACCGTTAATGTAGTAGAGGGTGACGGGGATCGGATCGCAGGCAAGGGGGGTGATGCTCACCACCCTACGATCGTTATGCTACGTGACATGCCGTTTCTAAAGATTAGGCGACATCAGCAAGCAGGGAGCTGGCATAAAAAGCTCCGGCCTGAGAGCTTTGAGTAAACAGTACAACCCTGACGAGCACGCGACGAGTGGCATGGTACTGAGATCGTCCACACGCGAAACAATGAGCTTGATTACCTCTATGGGGAGCGAATTCTAGCCACTCTTTCGGCGGATGCTGCTCGGTTCTGCCACTGTTAGTGTTTGGGTTTCGGGAGAGGGGTGGCGCCTAGCGGGGATGGAAGGTTGGACTATTATGTACAGACGAGGATGGAGAAGCGAATATGTGATGCGGGAAGTGGACAGGTGATGATGACAATGTAGCAGCAGCATGCCGCTTGAATTATGAGACACATCATAGCAGCATAGCGTCATATCGATGCCAGACAACTTGATTGAGTGATCACAGTACTAGTACAATAAACTACAGTACCTACTACTATGCCTGAGTAGTATAGTGGAGAAGGACTCTGCTCTACAACTAGCACCGGAGTAATCGTATATTGTAAAATAGTTACAAACTTCAATGCCCAAGCATGGAACGACGACGAACCACCATTATTGCTAACTCCAATCCCTAGCAAACATTCGCTGGGAGACATGGCAGTTGCAAACGCCCACAACGCAGTTACAGTACGTGTGTAACGGTGGCGGTTTTGTCAAATACTATGGATTAAAAATAGGCCACCATCGGATGGAAATCTGACGGTTATGTGGGATTTGCCAGGATTGGACTCATGGCAAACAATCAACAGATATCATTACTAAAAAGATTAAAACACCCGGGGCTAGAACTTGCACCGGCTGACCACTAACAATCATACTAACATAGTGGAAAATGGTCGGAGAACGTGTCTACATGGTGTTTGGAATTATATGCAAACTAGCAAGATGCCCGTGCATTGCACGAAACATCAAGATGCATTTTTTACAAAACACCTGTTGTGATTGACCTATGCAGGAGTAATCCCATGTGTAAAACCTAATGATATCTCGAGAATTTCATCGCAAAAAATGGTATCTAGAACATTCACTGGGAGACATGGTAGTTGCAAACGCCCACGACGCAGTTACAGTACATGTGTATGGTTGGCGGTTTTGCCAAAATTAATGAGAGAGGTGTGGGTATCCTTTTGCAAAATTGCCATAGTTTTCTTTCTATCCGTCAGATATAGATTGGACGGTCTATATTGCAAGATGGCAGGCACACCATCATCACCAACTCACTTTTTTATAAGAAAAAAAGAGGCTCGTGCGTTGCACGGAACATCAAGATGCATTTATATGATTAGTTTATCTTGTGGGAGATAAGGATGAACGAGGGAAGGCCTTTCTGCAAATGTGGAGAGAGGTGCGGCTATCTTTTTGCAAAATTGTCATAGTTTCCTTCTTATCAGTCAGATATAGATCGGACAACCTATATTGCAGGATGGCAGGCACACCATCATCACCAACTCCATTTTTATATAAGATAAGAGAGCTAGCAAGATGCTCGTGCATTGCACGTAACATCAAGATGCATTTGTATGAGTAGTTTATCTTGTGAGAGAAAATGATGAACGAGGGAAGGCCTTATTTGCAAATGTGAGAGGGGTGTGGGTATATTTTTGCAAAATTGCCATAGTTTCCTTCATATGCGTCAGATATAAATCGAACGACCTATACTGCAGGATGGCAGGCACACCATCATCAGCAACTCTGTTTTTTATACGAGTATATAAGAAAGAAGAGAAGAAGATAAGAAAGTAGAGAGTAGAGACAAAGAGTAGCAGTAGAGAGTAGAGATTAGTAAAAGAAACGGAGGGAGTACTAGTAAGTACACCATCTCCCGCTTCATGTGCTACTCCTCCGCTCTATGCGCCGGGTGCAGTGTCCCCTACAACCACTCCCATTTCGTGGACGGGCTGGTCGATGCCTGCAAGGTGCCCTACGTCTACAAGAGTTTTGGCTACGAGAGGTACGTCGACCATCACTCGCTGGCGGAGCATAGTTCCAGATGCGTGCATGTGCCCTGCTACTGCTATGAGTGCATGCCGCCGTTTGAGGGCTCGCTGGCGAGCCTTGTACATCACCTCACGGCACCGTCCGGCAATCACTACTGGACCACGGTGAACATCAAGTACGAGATGTGCTACCCGTTCGCCGTGCCAGAGTCGCTGGAGGATCACTGTCGCCTGCTAGTCATGGTGGAGGACGACAGCATATTCCTCTTGGGCGTGGGCACCGGCAAGGCCGGCGCAGGCTACAGCCACATCTCTGTAGTGTGCGTCAGGGGCAACGCCGCTGATGCTGACACAAGGCCGCTGTACTAGTGCGTGCTCACTGTTACTGCCCCTCTGGCATACGAAGGCGAACTCGGCGCCTCCATCACGATGAATGGGAATGTGTCGAGCTGCTCCGTTCCCGGCAATGTGGACATGGAAGAGGCCTGGTATCATCTCCCCCCCCCCAAATGATGCATCGGGACTCCAAGGAGGTTCACCTGGGCATATGCATTACCAAGTTAACTATTCATCATTAGTCTTTGATCAATGTAAGCCGATGTCTAAGCATGTGGACACTTCTTATTTATATAGTATAGAACCTTCCATGCATGATCTTTCTCTATTAGAGTGTGGCGCTTGAATAATAGTGTATCCATTTATGGTTTAGTCTAGAATCTTCCATGCATGCTTTTTCTCCATTAGAGTTATCGCTTGCCATTTATGAAATTAATTGAGAATTTTTACTATAGTAATGGTCAAAGACTTCTGATGAACCATTTCTTACATCTCCTCTGCCCCCTTCCAAGTCATCCTGATTTACATTCATGGTGGTCTAGAAAAAATAAACAAAATTGATACTCAAAAAATAATTCTTAAAGATCATTTCTTGCAAAGCATAATAAGTCTTCAAAAGTTTTGGATGTAGGTTGAACAGTTGAATGCTTTTGTTTGCAAAAGATACTTTTTATCTATTTAGGCTACATTTACTATTCACCCGGATGCTTGTGAGCTCTAGAGAAGAAATAATATCCGAAGAAACCTATCGATACTCGTTACACATGAGATGACCCCCATATACTTTTTCAAAATAAACAACTCTCTGATCAATGCATTTCACTGTATCGTGCAACGCATGGGCACCTTACTATATATAGTACGACAATAAATTTAACTAACATTATGTATAGTATGATAAATGCTCATGCATGTCACCAAAAATTATATCATTGGAAACTATGTTCAAATATGAATCCAACGATATAGTTTTTGGTGACATGCACTAACATTTTGTCAGTTAAATCATCAGCGAAATTACATGGGGGACTAATAAACCACGACGGAGGTAGTACTAGTGTAGAGGGCAGCGCTGCACGGGAGTCTCACCCCACTCGTGGCGTGACAGTAAACTCGTCATATCACAAAACCCCACCACTCCCAGTAATAAGTGGCCTGGTAAAATAAACGGACAAGCAACCATCACATCCCTCTGTCTTTTTCGCATTTCATCTCTCTGCATTTACTTTGTCTGATTCATCTCGCACACTCAATCCCTAGCTACTACTAGTATCCTTAGCTACTACTCCTAGGGCCAGTTCTTTTGGCGGTTTAAAAATAAGTCGTCTCTTCCCCAATTTTTCTCATAAGCCGCCTCACTCATTCATTTGGGCTTCTAAACTACTACCTCCATCCTGGTTTATTAGTCCCCATTGTAATTTGTGCTAAATTTTGGCCAAAGATTTAACTCATAAAATGTTAGTGCATGTCAACAAAAGTTATATTGTTGGATTCGTATTTGAACAAAGTTTCCAATGATATAATTTTTGGTGACATGCATAAACATTTCATTAGTTAAATTTATGATCAAAATTTGACACAAATTACAATGGGGACCAATAAACCAGGACGGAGGTAGTAGTTATGGGATTACTAATCTAGAAGCCTAAAAGAACTGGCCCCTAGTACTCCTAGTAGTAGTACACTAGTACTCATGTTGGAATCCCAATTGCACAGCACAACTTGTTAGGCAAAAAATCGATACATGGTGTACGAAGCGGTTTGGGAATTTGCATGCCTTCTCGACCAATGAGATACTCCATACAAAGTACGATAGAGAAATAACCACAGAGAAGGAAGCTAAAGTAAACAATCAAACGAGCATTTTTGCATTTCTTTTGCATTGAATCGTTTCACAAGCTTGACTAGTGATGTTTTTCTACTTTTACAAAAACTGCATCGTAATGTTAAAACGTGCATTTGCATGTACATAAGTAATAGTACTAGCACAGTCTACAAGCATATATAGAGAGAGTCATGTAGTGCGATATATAGTTAAGTTTGTGCTATATGCACGTACTTACAAAATGCGTACGGATACACAAGGTTTCCAAACTTTTCTCTTTACATACTTAATTAAGGACGCTAATAATTGCCAAACATTCAGGATTTATCATTTCCATCCCAAAACTAATGAGATTGCCTTACTAAACTAAATTATTCCTAATAAAAGCCATGGCGCTCGCAGGAGCGCTTGTGGCACGCCACGAGTGCCCTGGTGCGCGGCCATTTCCCAGCGCGGCGACATAATGCCTCTTCCTCAGCCTCGCAACTCACGAGGTGCTGATTGGTGGCTTGCCGGTGGGCAAGCTTGATCTCATCGGTCTAGTGATCTGGCGCCAACAGTTACTCCTCCTCGCTGGAAGCGTGCACCCGGTCCACGTACCGCCAAGCATAGATGAGGCGCTTG
Source organism: Triticum aestivum (assembly GCF_018294505.1). Taxonomy (NCBI): domain Eukaryota; kingdom Viridiplantae; phylum Streptophyta; class Magnoliopsida; order Poales; family Poaceae; genus Triticum; species Triticum aestivum. The sequence continues at coordinate 136,623,855 of NC_057794.1, forward strand.
GGCCTGACTACAGTCAGGGCTTTGGCAGGGGCGTCCTCCGCCACCCTCACGGCCCTCGCACGAGCCTTCTGCCAAAGAGTCAATTGTCTGACTCTCTCGGACGCGACATAGGCCTGCCAGGCAGCATGCCTCGTGGCGAGCTTCTGTTCCTCGGCCTTCTTATCCGCCTCTATTTTGGCGCTCCCTGCCAGAGGCAAAGCCTCCACAAGGCGACCTCCATTTCTTTCCAAAGCTCCTCAAGGCTGGGGGGGCTCGACGGGCGGTGCGACGTTCTCCTCATAGCGGGAGCCGACACGTCCTGCGACGCGCGTGCTGGCGAGACTGGGAACGCCGACGCGTCCACCTCGACGCGTCGTGGCGAGGAGCGGAACGCCGATGCGTCCACCTCGATGTGTCGCGGTGAGGAGCGTAACGCCGATGCGTCCACCTCGACGCATCATGACGAGGAGCGAAATGCCGACGCGTCATCCTCCACTGGTGACAGCGAGGAATGGAACACCGACGTATCCTCCTCGAATAGTGGCGGCAAGGAACGTAACAGCGACATGTGACCCTGTGCATGGTGTAGCGAGGGGCGCCTAGGGCTTGGGAGGAGAGATGCCATGGTGGTCGATGTGAGAGGGGGGAGGAGATAGTGATGAACGTGAGCGTTCTTCCAAATGCCATGGGAGGCGCAGTATTTATAGCGAGCAATGGCACACCTATGTAAGATATGTTGCATGATTAATGTAACAGCTATGTGGGCATATTTTTTGGAGTAAATTATGGGGGATGGAAGGGGTGGAAATATTTGGATCAGAATGGATTGGACGAGCACGGGGGGGGGGGAGGAGAGTCATGCATGCAAAAAAATTCACACGGGGTGGAGTGGTGGGACTGCTGGAGGGAGAAGGAGAGTCAAGCAAGCAGATTGTTTTCACAAATGGAGAGGAAAAGTTTTGGAGATGAACGGGTTCCCTACAAGTACGAGGAACGGTGCATAATAAGTCATCTTACATGCAATGAACTGACCATTGCATGCCGGGCTAGGTATAGTCTCAAGTCATTAAAAACATACACCCCCACACATGTTTAGATTTCAAGGTGCACTAAATTATTGCATGCGATGATTCAAGCTGGCCATAGTGGTGGTATCTTAGCTGGTACTATCATGCACACGAGAATAGCAAACATGCTAATGTGGCAAAAAATTATAGAAGAGAGGGGGGTTAGAGTAACATAGGTAGATACTGTATCATGTTAAATGCTATGCTACTTTGTGTCATGCGTGGCACTATAAAGGTAGTCCCGTATCATACACCAGTATCATGCACATGATACTAGTATATGATATTACTTTCCACTATGAGTATCCTAAAGAGAATATTGACTAATGCATGTAAAAATCTTTGTCATTTAGTACTAGTGTTCATGCATGCATGCAATGCGATAATGCATTGGTAAACACATTTTTTGTGAAGGACGAGAGCATTATTGAGTACTTTTGCAGACTACAAAAAATATTCCATCGCCTCTATCTTGGTAAGAGTAGGTGAAAATTTTGAATCGAGCCCTTTAAACTAGAAGGGAGGTAGTAGTACTCTAATAGCTAACCTTGTTGTGATGACTATATATGAGATGGCACGCACATGGACGGAGGAACTAGTCTGCATTGTGCATATAAGTTTTGCCTGAAGTCAATGTACCTCTACTTTGACCAAACTTATAGAAAATTGTATCAACATTCACAATGTCAAATCAATATTTTTATACTCATTATGAAATGTAGTTTCATAAAATATATATTTGGTATTGTAGATATTGATATTTTTAGATAAATTTGGTCAAACTTTGCAAACTTTGACGTGACACAAATCTCACGCGGAGTAAAAAGGACCAAAGGGAGTATCATGCATGCGGAGTAGGCGAAAAGTTGCTCATTTATAGCCGTCCAAAGTCTCAAAGGGCGCGACCGCGCAAGGGAGGTGAAGGTCGTGGGAGGCGTGACGGTTTATGGAATTAAGTGAAGTTACATGCACGCGCCGCCATGGCATGCAAACACACATAAGCTATACCGTCAGGCCTATGATGTGGGTATAGTAGACATGACATCTAGTGGGTCCTGCATAGTACTCGAGAACTCTTTGGGGGTATGCAACCGTTTATCCACCGGGCAACCACCACCCCACGTCGTTCGCACGCCCTACTCATCCCCGTCTTCTACCTTACAAAAGTTCGCTCCCAGTCGTCCCGTCCTTTCACATTACACCAGTTCCACTTCTCCAAACCCGCCTCCAAAACCCATGGCCTCCCAAATCTCCATAGTCGGCGGTGAGTACAAGGTTAGAACCATCAACGATGATGAGTTCATCGTCATCTACACCTGTAGATCCGCGACGGTGGAAGCATGCCTTGGTCGCTTCCTACACATGTTCAAAAGTCCAAAGGATGAGTGGGGTCATTGGGCTAGATGTTGAGTACACCATAGTCCTGGAAAAGGAGAAGCTTCTAAAGGTGGTAGAGATGAATAAGCCCGTCGTGTTCCAAGTTTGTGTACATAACATCTGCTTGGTCTACCACATATGACACACCGACGTTAGGTGCCAGGATTTTGAGTTCTTCCTCAAGGATAAAAGAATTAAATTCGTTACTGTAGACTTTACGAACGACAGGAGAGTCCTGGATCGGATAGGCCTCGTTGTAGGCCAGCCCTTCGATCTCCATAAGGAAAGCCTAGTATCCTCCTCTCGGCCTTCAATGCTGACCCTAGCAGCAGCCATGATTGATCCTTCGTACGATGAACTGAAGAAACCTCACCCGGAGTTTCATCATGCATGGGAGTCGAAGACAATAGATGAAGTTCACATCGTGTACGCAGCAACGGATGCCTACCTTCGTTTAAATATCTACAAGGGTTGGATGAAGAAGCAGAGCCCAGTGTCTGGTTCAAGCAAAGAAGTGTCGGCGAAGAGGAAGAGGAAGAGGGACGTGGACTCGGACTCCGAGTAAGGTGGCAGTGTCGTTGCTCATGCTGGTTCTACTACAGTGTCAAGCGGACTAGTTGCTTAGTTTTATTTCAGGGGTATGTTGTGTTGAGCCCCCAGCAGTACTGTGTTATGTTCTTTCTCGTTATTTGAACTCTTTAGCACATAAAGTAGTACTAGTATGTCTTACTATTGTTCTTCTTGTAGTTGGTACTACTACTCGTATCTTCGCGTTCCTACTGACTTAATACGTACTAGTAGTATAATTTGGGTCATTCAATTTGTGAAAGAAGTTTGATGGAGCGAAGGAAGAAGACGGCAGAGAAGCTACCCCAGTATCTATATTAGGTGGCAGGGGTGCCCATGATATATCTTGTGAGTGTTGGGTGTGGAATGCAGTTCGCCGGAAAAAAAAGAATCGTGCCCGGGGTTAAACGGATGGTGGGGGTGAGGGGAGCATGGCGGTGGCAGGCGGTTTAGGGGAGGGTCGGGCGGCGGCGGCAGGCCGTTAGGCCCGTGGCGGGCTAGTGGCTCGATGCCTGAGAGAGAAGATGAACAATGCATCATTTTTGGAGGTTGAAGAAACCCTTCTAGCCATCCATGTTGCATCCAACGTCTCACAAGAGTCGACTAACCCAAATTGTTCCTTCAGATTGCAGGATCCACGTGGCATTCAAGGTATCAAAGGTAGATTCCACGTCCTCACCTGGTTTGCGGGCACGGCGCGGTCGCGACCGGCTTCTGCGGTGATAGCCACCATGCAGGCCTCTTCCACGCGGGCGGACGACAATGACACACTAGCTCCTCCTCGCCGGCGTGCTGGAGCATGTGCTCGTCCTCCTCTTTGTACGTTGTGGGCATAGACGCGGCTCCACCTACTCGCGTGCTTGGCAGCATGGCGGCATCATGAGAAGGAACTATAGACGATGTGAGCGGACAAGCCTTCGTCTTCATGGCACTAGGATGGCGGGGAGACGGCTGTGATGGGCGACAAATGGCCGACCGGAGCAGGCGGGCACCGACATGCACAACGACGGCGGCGGCATATTGATGAGTGCGCATATGGGAGCTTAGTTTAGTTTTATATAGGGTTGGTCAAACTTAAAATAACACCGTACTAGTACACGTAAACATTAGACTAAGGCATCGCTTATACTACCACATTAGTTAGCACAACATCAATACAGAATCATGTGCAAGCACGTGCACCGCGACCGCGCAATTGATCAAACGGTGCGTCATCATGTCGCGCTCGAAGGACATCCATCGAACCTTTTTGTGTGTGTGAAAACAAACCCTGGATATTACTCTACTTTTTTCCTGGAAAAGTTCTTCATGCTACAATATTTCCATGTATTTGAATTTAGCTTCAGTTCATGCTTATTTGGATTTGGACGTTTTAGGTGCGCCCTAGACATTTTTTTAATATTGATTATGTGTGTGTGACTGAGACAGAACGCGTGTATGTGTCTATATGTGTGTTGTGGCGAAAGGGCAATGTGGAGACGGTGTGCGTGTGATAGATACATAGAGAGGTGTGAATGTGCAAATGATCATGCATGAGTGAGACATAGAGAGATGTTGATATGTTGTGTATACATGAGAGAGCGGTCTTCTATTTGTACTTGTGTGTGCGAGGGAGAGAGAGAGAGAGAGAGGGGGGGGGGAGCATACGTAACACAACATCCATCTCTCTTGATTCGCCCGTCCCTTGCACGATCGCATGTAACACATGCATCAATGCACACATTTTGACACCCTCACCCGGCCCGTGCCCGCCTCAAGGCCCGCACATCGCTCTCTATATCGCACACACAATCTCTTCGTGACAACCCTATTTAGCATGTAGCTTTCCGTCACATACACACACATTCTCTCCATAGGTTTGATTTCTCTCAATATCTGACAAACACACACACACACCCACTACACACACACTGCCCCCTCCCCCGACCACACAATTCATCCCCATCCAAGGTTATATGGCGACCACTCTCGCTTGTGCTTCTCTGCACCCTAGCATTCACACCACCTCAATCTTCAAAGAGGGCATCAAGGAGATCAAAGACGGCGACCAGACTGCACTAAAGAATGTGGGGCCATTTGGAAGCAGGATGATGTGACGACGGCAAACTAACTCCTCACCCCCTCTCTCCCACACAAAATTATCAATCCCTCAACCCACAAGATCCTTCCCCTCTTGTCCATGTTTTTTCAGCTCTCTCATCAAACCCGTTGTATCTTCTCCTTCCACATGTACAAAATCTGGATGCACACGCATCTCATGTATATTACATGTCTCCATCTTTCTCACAGACCTAACTTCTTCATCTATCTCTATCTTTCTCTCTCTCTATCTCTCTCGTGAGGTTTGTCTCCTACTGTCTTGCCCACATACATACAATATTTGCCGCCCTATTTCTCTTGTGTGTTCAGCGCACACATCTCTCTCCCGCCATTACTCCATCTTCACAAGCTCTCTCTACAGTTTTCATTCACACATTGGGATGTGTTCAAAATGTTGCTTTACAATGGATCATGTAGAGTTATGGTTGGTTTTGTTGCATCCTACAAAATAATAACTATGAAATGTATTTAGATTTTCATTTGATTGGGATTATGTGAGTTTGAGCATATTGTGAAGTACTATAGACCTAATATACATCTTGGAGTTCAACAATGATTCTAACTATTGAATTGTATAAACCATTACATTTGAAGTCAGTAGCTTAATATATTTATTTCATGATTACAACAAATGAGTAATTCCACTACAAACTAAAAAAACAAATGTGTACTCCCTCCATTTTTATTTATGTCCGCATATTAGCATTGGTCAAATCAAGTTTTGTAAACTCTCACAAAGTTTATAACAAAAAATATTAACATATACAATAACAAATAAATACCATTAGATTCATTATTGAATGAACTTTCACATCATACATATTTTTTATAGTAAATGTTTATATTTTTCTATAAACTTGGTCAAACTTTAGGAAGTTTGACTTCGGTCAAACCTAATATGCAGAATTAATTAAAACGGAGGGACTACTGGTAGTTACTAGTACTACTCACTAGTTGCTTAGCCCAATCACCCAACACGCCAGACGGGGAGTTTAGTGTTACAAAATTTCCAGGTCGACGGGAAAATCTCTCGCGACCCTGATTTGAGCAGTGCGAAGTTACCATCATACCCTTCGTAACAGGCCAACGGATGTTGGTGGGTAGGGGGCTGCTTTGGTAACTTCAGGTTCACCCTACCAAGCCAACCCCACCCCGGAACCCCGAGTAGTACACCTGAATATTCCCATTTTCTATCCCCACTGCAAAATAGACTTCTCCACGACACCGCAGCCTTTGTGCTCCTCCCCTTCTTCATCGGCGCACTCGTCCACTGTAGCGCATCTGCCTCATCGACGATGTCATACGCCGCACTAGAGCCGGTCCACCATCGTCGTCGTGCACGGAGCCTCTTCCCTGGCACCGTCTTCCACGGTCTCGGATCTGCTTCCCGAAAGCCGACGCCAAGCGCAGAAGCACCACCGTTGTGGACAATGAACTATCTCTCGTTGCCGACCATGATTCACAGACGCCGCCGCGACCATCGTACTCCTCCTGGATTGGTAATGTGTATATTGAATCTTTTAGCAGTACGTGTGTAGTTCCAATTTTGTTCATACCTACCCTTCAAAATTCCTGGTTGCTATTGTTCTGATAAAAGTAATTGGTTATAGCTTACATTGTCCAACAGAATATCACCTTGTAATTGTGTGTCGCTCATGTATTGCGCTATGCTTGGGTAGGTCCTTCATCTGCAAACAGTAGTGTGGCAAATGATGGAAAGTTCTTTAGAACTAGCAAGATGTCCGTGTGTTGCATGAAACATCAAGATGCATTTATATGAGTAGTTTATCTTGTGGGAGAAAAGGATGAATGAGGGAAGGCCTTATTTACGAATGTGGAGAGGGGTGTGGGTATCTTTTTGCAAAATTTCCATTGTTTCCTTCCTATCCGTCAGATATAAATCAGACGACCTATACTGCAGGATGGCAGATACACCATCATCACCAACTCTATTTTTTATATTTTCTTAATATATATAATATATAAAAGTAGAGAGTAGAGATAGCAGGGACGTCGGGAAAGGATCACGCGCGCGGGAAAAAGCGGTTGGGCGCGCGCTAATTCTGGCGCGCGGTGTCCAACGCACTTTATAAAATCCAACGCCGTCCCGCGCCCTCCCACCGCTCTATGCCTCGCCACCGCTCTCTCCTCGCTCTTTCTTGCCTCACCGTCGCTCTTTCTCCCCTCGCCGCCGCCGAGCCGCCGGGAAACTTGGGGCTACCACGGCGTCCGCGCGCGCCCCTCGAGCGCCTTCTCCGCCGAGATCTGGTTCAACAAGATGCGCCTTGGCCTCGACACTTTTGACACCACCCTTGAGGCCACCCGCGCATATGACGCGGCGGCGTGGCACCTTCGGCGGCCTCATAGGGACATGAACTTCCCCAATGTGCCGACGTGGGGGTGGGCGCAGGAGCTCGTGCCTCCCTCACGACTTATCACCAACGAGGCTTGTCGCGACAACCGGATGTGGGAGCACCGCCTCGGCATCGATGAGATGGACGAGGAAGACATGGTGCTGTGGCGCCAACTGTTGGGAAACGTAGCATGCAATTTCAAAAAAAAATCCTATGCTCACGCAAGATCTATCTAGGAGATGCATAGCAATGAGAGGGGAGAGTGTGTCCACGTACCCTCGTAGACCAAAAGCGGATGCGTTTGACAACGCAGTTGATGTAGTCAAACTTCTTCTGTTCCAACCGATCAAGCACCGAATGTACAACACCTCCGAGTTCTGCACACGTTCAGCTCGATAATGTCCCTCGAACTCTTGATCCAGCAAAGTGTCGAGGGAGAGTTCCGTTAGCACGACAGCATGGTGACGGTGATGGTGAAATGATCCGCGTTGGGCTTCGCCTAAGCACTATGACAATATGACCGGAGGCGTAAACTATGGAGGGGGGCGCTACACACGGCTAACAGTTGTTGGTATATGTTCTGGCGGTGCCCCCCCACATATATACATATAGGTTGGAGGGGAGGAGAGGCAGCCAAGGGAGCGCCCCAAGTAGGAGGAATCCGACTTAGGCGCCTCCCCAATTCGACCTCCCCCTTCCATAAGTTCGGGAGGGGGAAGGAAGGAGGAGGGAGAGGGAAGGAAGGGGTAGGCCGAATCCCTCCCCTTCCTTCTATCTTCCCCTCTTATCTTCTCCTCCTATTTTGTCCTATATGGGGGCGCACCAACCCCTTGGGGGCTGGTTTGTCCCCCTCTTGGCCCATTAGGCCCATATAGTTGCCGGGGGGGTGCCTGGAACCCCTTCCGGAGACCCTATATGTACCCGGTACCCCCAGAACAGTTCCGGTGTCCGAATATCATCGTCCTATATATATGAATCTTTACCTCTCAACAACTTCGAAACTCCTCGTCATGTCTGTGATCTCATACGTGACTCCGAACAACATTCAGTCACCAAATCACATAACTCATATAGTACAAAAATCATGATCGAACGTGAAGCGTGCGGACCCTATGGGTTCAAGAACTATGTAGACATCACCGAGACACCTCTCTGGTCAATAACCAATAGCAGAACCTGGATGCTCATATTGGTTCCCACATATTCTACGAAGATCTTTATCGGTCGTACCGTAATGACAACATACGTTATTACCTTTGTCACTAGTATGTTACTTGCTCGAGATTCGATCGTCTGTATCTTCATACCTAGTTCTATATTGTTACCGGCAAGTCTCTTTACTCATTCGGAAATACATCATCCCGCAACTAACTCATTACTCACATTGCTTGCAAGGCTTATTATGATGTGCATTACCGAGAGGGCCCAGAGATACCTCTCCGATACTCGAAGTGACAAATCCTAATCTTGATCTATGCATCCCAACAAAAACCTTCGGAAATACCTGTAGAGGTAGAGCATCTTTATAATCACCCAATTACATTGTGTCATTTGATAGCACACAAGGTATTTCTCCGATATCCGGGAGTTCCATAATCTCATAGTCGAAGGAATATGTATTTGACATGAAGAAAGTAGTAGCAATAAAACAGAATGATCAATATGGTAAGCTAACGGATGGGTCTTGTTCATCACATCATTCTCCTAGTGATGTGATCCCGTTCAACAAATGACAACACATGTCTATGGTTAGGAAACTTAACCATCTTTGTTTAACGAGCTAGTCTAGTAGAGGCTTACTAGGGACACGGTGTTTTGTCTATGTATACACACATGTCTCAAGTTTCCGGTTAATACAATTCTAGCATGAATAATAAACATTTATCATGATATAAGGAAATATAAAATAACAACTTTATTATTGCCTCTAGGGCATATTTCCTTTAGTCTCCCACTTGCACTAGAGTCAATAATATGGTTCACATTCCCATGTGATTTAACACCAATAGTTCACACATTTATGTGATTAACACCCATAGTTCACATTACCATGTGACCAACACCCAAAGGGTATACTAGAGTCAATAATCTAGTTCACATCGCTGTGTGATGAACATCCAAAGTGTACTAAGGTGTGATCATGTTTTGCTTGTCATAGATGTTTAGTCAACGGGTCTGCCACGTTCAGATCCGTATGTATTTTTCAAATTTCTATGTAAACAATGCTCTGCATGGAGCTACTCTAGCTAATTGCTCCCACTTTAAATATGTATCCAGATCAAGACTCTGAGTCATCCAGATCAGTGTCAAAGCTTGCATCGACGTAACTCTTTACGACGAACTCTTTATCACCTCCATAACCGAGAAACATTTCCTTAGTCCTCTTTAGGTACCTAAGGATAATTTTGACTGATGTCAAGTGATCTACTCCTAGATCACTATTGTACCCCCTTTCCAAACTCATGGCAAGGCACACAACAGGTCTGGTGCACAACATGGCATACTTTATAGAACCTATGACTGAGGCATAGGGAATGACTTTCATTCTCTCTATATATTCTGCTGAGATCGGGTTTTGAGTCTTACTCAACTTCACACCTTGTAACATAGGCAAGAAGCCTTTCTTTGACTGGTCCATTTTGAATTGCTTCAAAACTTTATCAAGGTATGTGCTTTGAGAAAGTCCTATCAAGCATCTTGATCTATATCTATAGATCTTGATGCCCAATATATAAGCAGCTTCTCCGAGGTCTTTCATTGAAAATTCTTATTCAAGTATCCTTTTATGCTATCCAGAAATTATGTATCATTCCCGATCAACAATATGTCATCCACATATAATATCAGAAATGCTACAGAGCTCCCACTCACTTTCCTGTAAAAACAGGCTTCACCATAAGTCTGTATAAACCATATGCTTTGATCACCTCATCAAAGCGTATATTCCAACTTCGAGATGCTTGCACCAGTCCATAGATGGATCGATGGAGTTTGCACACTTTGTTAGCACCTTTAGGATAGACAAACCCTTCTGGTTGCATCATATACAATTCTTCTTTAAGAAATCCATTAAGGAATGCAGTTTTGACATCCATTTGCTAGATTTCATAAAATGTGGCAATTGCTAACATGATTCAGACAGACTTAAGAACCGCAATGAGTGAGAAAATCTCATCGTAGTCAACACCTTGAACTTTTCGAAAGACCTTTTTGTGACAAGTCAAGCTTTGTAGATAGTAACACTACCATCAGCGTTCGTCTTCCTCTTGAAGATCCATTTATTCTCAATGGATTGCTGATCATTAGGTAAGTCCACCAAAGTCCACACTTTGTTCTCATACATGGATCCTATCTCAGATTTCATAGCTTTAAGCCATATGTCGGAATCTGGGCTCATCATAGCTTCTTCATAGTTCGTAGGTTCGTCATGGTCTAGTAACATGACTTCCAGAACAGGATTATCGTACCACTCTGGTGCGGAACGTGCTTTGTTCGACCTACGAGGTCCAGTAGTAACTTGATCTGAAGTTTCATGATCATCGTTAGCTTCCTCTCTAGTTGGTGTGGGAATAACGGGAATGGATTTCTCTGATGAGCTACTTTCCAATTCAAGAGAAGGTACAATTACCTCATCAAGTTCTACTTTCCTCCCACTCACTTCTTTTGAGAGAAACACCTTCTCCAGAAAGGATACATTATTGCAACAAAGATCTTGCCTTCAGATCTGTGGTAGAAGGTGTACCCAATAGCTTCTTTTGGGTATCCTATGAAGGCACACTTCTCTGATTTGGGTTCGAGCTTATCAGGTTGAAGCTTTTTCACATAAGCATCGCAACCCCAAACCTTTAAGAAGCGACAGCTTAGGTTTCTTGCCAAACCACAGTTCATACGGTGTCGTCTCAACGGATATAGATGGTGACATAATTAACATGAATGCAGTTGTCTCTAATGCATAACCCCAAAACGATGGTGGTAAATCGGTAAGAGACATCATAGATCGCACCATATCTAATAAAGTACGATTACGATGTTCGGACACACCATGACACTGTGGTGTTCCAGGTGGCGTGAGTTGTGAAACTATTCCACATTGTTTTAAATTAAGGCCAAACTCGTAACTCAAATATTCACCTCCTCGATCAGATCGTAGAAACTTTATTTTCTTGTTACGATGATTCTCCACTTCACTCTGAAATTCTTTGAACTTAAAAAAACAGATTTGTGTTTCATTAAGTAGATATACTTATATCTGCTTAAATCATTTGTGAAGGTCAGAAAATAACGATACCCGTCATGAGCCTCAACACTCATCGGACCGCATACATCGGTATGTATTATTTCCAATAAGTCGTTAGCTCGCTCCATTGTTCTGTAAAACGGAGTTTTAGTCATCTTGCCCATGAGGCATGGTTCGCAAGTATCAAATGAATCATAATCAAGTGATTCCAAAAGCCCATCTGCATGGAGTTTCTTCATGTGTTTTACACCAATATGACCTAAACGGCAGTGCCACAAATATGTTGCACTATCATTAGTAACTTTGCATCTTTTCGCATTAATATTATGAATATGTGTATCACTACAATCGAGATTCAATAAAACATTTATATTGAGTGTATGACCATAGAAGGTTTTATTCATGTAAATAGAACACCAATTATTCTTTGAATTAAATGAATAAACGTATTGCAATAAACATAATCCAATCATATTCATGCTCAACGCAAACACCAAATAGCATTTATTTTAGGTTCAACACTAATCCCGAAGGTAAAGGGAGTGTGCGATGGTGATCTTATCAACCTTGGAATCACTTCCAACACACATCGTCACCTCGCCCTTAACTAATATCTGTTCATTTTGCAACTCCTATGTCGAGCTACAAATCTTAGAAACTAAACCGGTATCAAATACCCAGGGGGTTGCTATGAACACTTGTAAATTACACATTAATAACATGTATATCATATATATACCTTTGCTCACTTTGCCATCCTTCTTATCCACCAACTATTTGGGGTAGTTCCACTTCCGGTGACCATTTCCTTTGCAGTAGAGGCACTCAGTTTCAGGCTTGGGTCTAGCTTTGGGCTTCTTCATGGGAGTGGCAACTTGCTTACCATTCTTCTTGAAGTCCCCTTTCTTTCCCTTGCCCTTTTACTTGAAACTAGTGGTCTTGTCAACCATCAACACTTGATGCTCTTTCTTGATTTCTACCTTCGCCGATTTCAGCATTGCAAAGAGCTCGAGAATCGCTTTCGTCATCCCTTGCATATTTTAGTTCATCACGAAGTTCTAGTAGCTTGGTGATAGTGACTAGAGGACTCTATAAATCACTATCTTATCTGGAATATTAACTCCCACTTGATTCACGCGATTGTAGTACCCAGACATTCTGAGCATATGCTCATTGGCTAAGCTATTCTCCTCCATCTTGTAGGCAAAGTACTTGTTAGAGGTCTCATACCTCTCGACACAAGCATGAGTCTGAAATACTCATTTCAAATTTTGGAAAATCTCATATGCTCCATGGTGTTCAAAATGTTTTTGAAGTCCTGGTTCTAAGTCGTAAAGCATGGCGCACTAAATTATCAAGTACTCATCATACTGAGCTTGTCAAATGTTCATAACGTCTGCATCTGCTCCTGCACTAGGTCTGTCACCTAGCGGTGCATCAAGAACATAATTCTTCTATGCAGCAATCAGGATAATCCTCAGATCACATACCCATTCCGCATCATTGCTACTATCATCTTTCAACTTTTTCTCTAGGAACATATCAAAAAAATATAGGAGCTATATTGCGAGCTATTGATCTACAACATAGATATGCAAATACTATCAAGACTAAGTTCATGATAAATTAAGTTCAATTAATCAAAATACTTAAGAACTCCCACTTAGATAGACATCCCTCGAGTCATCTAAATTATCACGTGATCCAAATCAACTAAACCATGTCCGATCATCACATGAGATGGAGTAGTCTTCAATGGTGAACATCTCTATGTTGATCATATATTCTATATGATTCATGTTCGACCTTTCGGTCTCTAGTGTTGTGAGGCCATGTCTGTACACGCTAGGCTTGTCAAGTTTAACCCGAGTATTCCGCATGTGCAAAACTGTCTTGCACCCGTTTTATGTGAACGTAGAGCCTATCACACCTGACCATCACGTGGTGTCTCAGCACGACGAACTGTCGCAATGGTGCATACTCAGGGAGAACACTTATACCTTGAAATTTTAGTGAGGGGTCATCTTATAGTGCTACTGCCGTACTAAGCAAAATAAGATGCATAAAAGATAAACATCACACGCAATCAAAATATATGACATGATATGGCCATCATCATCTTGTGCCTTTGATCTCCATCTCCAAAGCACTGTCCTGATCTCCATCGTCACCGGCTTGACACCTTGATCTCCATCGTAGCGTCGTGCTCGTCTCGCCAACTGTTGCTTCTACAACTATCGCTAACACATAGTGATAAAGTAAAGCAATTACATGTCATTTGCATTTCATACAATAAAGCGGCAACCATAAGGATCCTGCCAGTTGCCGATAACTTCTACAAAACATGATCATCTCATATAATAACGTATATCACATCATGTCTTGACCATATCACATCACAAAAATGCCCTGCAAAAACAAGTTAGACGTCCTCTACTTTGTTGTTGCATGTTTTACTTGGCTAATACGGGCTTCTAGCAAGAACCATTCTTACCTATGCATCAAAACCACGACGGTGATTTATCAAGTTTCTTGTTTTAACCTTCAACAAGGACCGGACGCAGTCAAATTTGATTCAACTAAAGTTGGAGAAACAGACACCCGCCAGCCACCTTTATGCAAAACTAGTTGCATGTCTGTCGGTGGAACTGGTCTCATGAACGTGGTCATGTAAGGTTGGTCCGGGCCGCTTCATCCAACAATACCGCCAAATCAAAATAAGACATTGGTGGTAAGCAGTATGACGATCACCGCCCACAACTCTTTGTGTTCTACTCGTGCATATCATCTACGCATAGACCTCGCTCAGATGCCACTGTTGGGAAACGTAGCATGCAATTTCAGAAAAAAATCCTACGCTCACGCAAGATCTATCTCAGAGATGCATAACAACGAGAGGGGGAGAGTGTGTCCACGTACCCTCGTAGACCGAAAGCGGAAGCATTTGACAACACGGTTGATGTAGTCAAACTACTTCTCATTCTGACTGATCAAGCACCGAACGTACGGTACCTCCGAGTTCTGCACACGTTAGGAATTTGGAAAATGTTCTTGCTTTTTAGCTAGGAATTTTTTATTCAAATTTTTTACAACTTTTCAAGAAATATTGGGATTTCACAATATGTTTCCATTTTCAAAAAATTGTTCAGAAATTCCAAAAAATGTTCATGTTTTCTTTTTTAGATGTTTCAAAAAATGTTCTACTTTCAAAAATTATTCATGAATTCGAAAAATGTTCGTATTTTCAACTTTTGTTCTGGAGTTTTAAAAAATGTTCCCAGTTCAAAAAAATGGTCATGATTTTCAAAAAAGTATCTTTTTTTAAATATTCCATCTTTTCGAAATCTGTTTTTATGTTCAATAGTTTCAAATAATGTTCTTGTTTTCAAAATCTATTTAAATTTTCAAAAATGTTCAGATATTTCAAAATATGTTAATTTGTTCACAAGTTAAAAAAATTATGTTTCGGAAAATGTTCATGAATTTTTGAAAAATGTTCTCATTTTCAAATGTGTTCACAATTTCAAAAGACGTTCGGATATTTTTTTATGTTCTCCTCTGCGAAATTTGTTCACAAATTCAAGAATCTTCTTATTTTCATAATTTGTTCGTAATTTAAAAGAAATCATGAATTTCATAAATTGTTCTTGTTTTGAAAACAATGTTCGCATTTTTAAATTTTGTTTATGTTTCAAAAAGCGTTCGCATTTTTTTCAAATAGTTTTTAGTAGTTTCAAAAATCTCGTTTTCAATATTGCTCCTTTATTTTATTTTCAGCTTATCCCAAAAAATGATTGTGTCTTCAAAATTTGTTATTTGTTGTTAAAAAATTCATTTTTGAAAAAACAATTTACGTTGTGAGAAGAAAATCTCATTCGGGTTTTTAATAAAAGGTTGCTCAGCTAGTGACGTCGTTCTCTCACGGGAGGTCATGTGTTCGGTCCCACTAAAACATGTTTTTTGGGAATTTTTTGTGAGCTATTCCTTTATGTTTTGAAACTGTTGTCGTTTCTTTAAGTGCCGCGCTGTAAATCATCTATAGAAGGTGTCTGGTCGTACTAGCTAGCAACGCGTGCGTGTAAGGTGGTGATCGGGGGTTCAATTTCCACCAGGTGCTTCCTCTCTCTTCCCCTCTTTCCTTCTCCTCCTATTTCGGCCTATATGGACACCAGCCCCTTAGGGGCTGGTCTGTCCCCCTCTTAGCCCATTAGGCCCATACAGTTGCCGGGGGGGGGGGGTTCCCCGGAACCCCATCCGGTGACCCGATATGTACCCGGTACCCCTAGAACACTTCTGGTGTCCAAATATCATCGTCCTATATATGACTCTTTACCTCTCGACCATTTAGAGACTCCTCATCATGTTCGTGATCTCATCCAGGACTCCCAACAACATTCGGTCACCAAATCACATAACTCATATAATACAAAATCGTCATCGAACGTTAAGCGTACGGACCCTACGGGTTCGAGAACTATGTAGACATGACCGAGACACCTCCCCGGTCAATAACCAATAGCGGAACCTGGATGCTCATATTGGTTCCCACATATTCTACGAAGATCTTTATCGGTCGTACCGTAATGACAACATACATTATTCCCTTTGTCATCGGTATGTCACTTGCCCGATATTCGATCGTCGGTATCTTCATACTCGACAAGCCTCTTTACTCATTCTATAATACATCATCCCGCAACTAACTCATTAGTCACATTGCTTGTGAGGCTTATTATGATGTGCATTACCGAGAGGGGCCATAGATACCTCTCCGATACTCAGGTGACAAATCCTAATATCGATCTATGCCAACCCAACAAACACCTTTGGAGATTCCTGTAGAGCATATTTATAATAACCCAGCTACGTTGTGACATTTGATAGCACACAAGGTATTCCTCTGGTATCCAGAAGTTGCATAATCTCATAGTCGAAGGAATATGTATTTGACATGAAGAAAGCACTAGCAATAAAACAGAATGATCAATATGCTAAGCTAATGGATGGGTCTTGTCCATCACATCATTCTCCTAACGATGTGATCCCGTTCATCAAATGACAACACATGTCTATGGTTAGGAAACTTAACCATCTTTGATTAACGAGCTAGTCTAGTAGAGACTTACTAGGGACACAGTGTTTTGTCTATGTATCCACACATGTATCAAGTTTCCGGTTAATACAATTCTAGCATGAATAATAAACATTTATCATGATATAAGTAAATATAAAATAACAACTTTATTATTGCCTCTAGGGCATATTTCCTTCACCAACTCTTCCGGCAGGACATCATCAACGAGCGTGAGTTATACGCGCAAAGGAGGGAGGAGAAGGAGAAGAGGAGGGCGGAGCGAGCCGCTTATCGCGAGGACAGGCATACGCGAAAGGCGGCCGCTCAATTCAACATCAAGCTAGGAGCAGCGTCGCCCCAAGACTCCGACGACGATCGGTATCTTGACGCCTTCATTGAGACATTGGAGGAGGACATCACCGAGGCGGAGTTGGAGGACGAGGAGTAGTTGAACTATCTATTTTTTATCTATCTATGTTATATCTATGCCGAGAACTACCTATGTATCTATCTATGCCAGTATCGACTCGGTCGAATGTGTATCGAGTCAGAGTAGAAAGGAGAAAAAATATAGCGCGTCTGCTGGAGCGACGCGTGCGCAATTTTTTGCAGCGGCCGCCAGAGCCAGCACTCCGTGGACCGCAAAAACTGTCTATTCCGGCGTCGCAAACACTTTTTAAACGTGTTGCGCGGTGCGCGCGTGTTGGAGATGCTCTAACATGGCAGATGAGTGCTTTAATGTTGCCCAGAATATGCGTGACTATTACTATGTTTTTGTTGCCATGTTGAGATTTTAAAACTACGAATGTGAACATGCAGAGGAGCAATGAAGACCAAACACGGGATATTGGGGACATCTTCAAGGAACGTGGCAAGTTAAAGAGGAGCTGCACCGAACCTATAAAACAAGCTTTGTTAAGTAACACCCTTTAAGTTACTTTCGTTTAGCCTCGTGTTCTTCGATGTGTATATGTTGTAGTTTCTATTTCTCTTAGCCTCGTGTTCTTCGATGTGTAATAAGAAGAGTCTTAATCGTCCTAATGCTTTCATTTTTAGCTTGATGTGGGAAGCGGGTGTTCTCACTTTGGAGTCTGTTTTTATATTTCTCCTTTTGAATTCACTTCTCCGAGTCTTGTTTATCTGGCTTCTGCTTAATGGATCTGGGTAGCTCTAACTATTGATCTAGAAAAGAAGTAACTTCATGTCAGGATGCAGTTCCTGCGAGGAGGGAAGTATTGTCAACCTCGAGATCATGTATCCAAATGAGGCTGGATTACACACAAGGTGCCCGTTCCCTAATGATGCTGGATTAGACACAAGGTGCAAATTCCGAGATGATGTTGGATTACACACAAGCCAGGTGGAGTCGTCATCTTTTCGTGTCCTCATGGCTCTAGTAAAGGCTGAAAGAAATCATGCAGCAGCCCTTGAGAATGTAGCCGAGTTCGTAAAGAAGCGAAAAGAGCAATTAGATGCTCTCTTCACCCAAGCCAAAGAAGAGATGGAAGAAGCCAGAAAGAAGCTAGCAGAGGAAGAGCAGGCTAGGCGTCTTCTACTATCTAAAACTGCTGTCAATACAAATTTTCATTCATAATAGCTAAGTTAAAATGTTTATCCAGTCAGCATGACTGTTGTGATGTTCGTGCATCTACTGATGTGGCACAAAATAAATTTTCTCGGGTCATGTAATAACAACCATTACTTTCCAAACAATAACAGACAAACCATTGGACGTGGTATAGTTCACACACAAGCCCAGTATTCCAAGTTCAACTTCCCCATCAAACTCATGTTCACAGATATCTGCACATTCGTAGATAATGTCCACAACCATGATTCACTTCAAAGCCAAAAATTGTGAGGAGAGTTATAAATAAAGAAAAATCTCTTGTTCCTACTACCAGTGCAAGCACAACAAGTCAAGACCATACGTAATTAATTATATTTTGGACATTTTTGACTAAACGCGAATAACTTCTGGAAGTAGGTATAATTTCTAATGCCGGCTGCGGCTGGGGTCCATGATGTTTTGAGCCAAACCGGGCAACACGTTGGGTGTCTATGCCGGCTCCTATGGTCTACTATTCCTCGGTGTTGGCGGTGGCCGCAGACGTGTTGGCCACCTCCGCCAGCATGCCGCGGTTCCGCCAATGTTTGCGTCGGATGGCGCGGCCAACCACGGTGCACTGGATATCGTGGTCCCCTGTGTCTCGGTGTGCAACAACTGGCCACTCCTCTACGAGCAAGCTTGGAGTGTCGAGTTGATGCACCAAGGGCCAGCTTGGAGTGGCGGCTTGCTCCTCCGCTTGCCCGCCTGCAGCCTCGCCCATGGTACTGACGGCTTGGGGTAGGGAGGGAGGTGGGGCAGCGAGTTGCCTGGCTTGTTGGGGCACCCAGCCAACTTTTATGCCGGAGAACTCGTCTTCCTGCTCACCGGATGCTATGGAGGTTGTGGAGAAAATGGTGCAAGGAGGATATGGGGAGCGGAGGTGTGGTGTGGTTCTTGTCAGGCGTCTGACCTTGTTTAAATAGCGGGCGGACGAGAGGAGCCAACCGGCCGGCTCACGGAAGGACATGTTGTCGGGAACCTGACACACACGCGGATTCAATGGAGGTAGGCGGGGTAGTCTGAAGCGGCGAGTTGATGTGTTCAGCCTGGTGTGCAGTGAGTGGGGCCCTCTTGGCCGGCGCACCAGTTCAATGCGTGCACCAGTGAGAGGCCGCGTCCGTGTGAGAGCAATCACTCCCTCCAGTCCTTTTTTGTTTGGGTACTAGAAGGATGCACATGCATTCCATGGAACATCAAGATGCATTTGTATGAGTAGTTTATCTTGTGGGAGAAAAGGATGAACGAGGGAAGGCCTTATCTGCAAATGTGAAGAGGTGTGCGGGTAAATTTTCATAGTTCCCTTCCTATCCATCAGATATAGATCGGACGGCCTATATTGCAGGATGGCAGGCACACCATCATCACCAACTCTGCTTTCTATAAGAGTAAGTATAAGAGATAAGAAAATCTCATTTTGAATTAACATTTTAAGTAAAATTCATGGACAAACTTTGACCCAAAATACGATGGGGACTAGTAAATCAGGGTGGGGGTAGTAGTAGTGATGAATTCCATTTTAGCTCCATACCAATCGTTCTAAAAATAGTATAACGCGCCATTGAAAATCGGAACTCTTACCCTGCTAAAAAATGATATTTTAAACGTGGCAATTGGTGAGCCACCGCCTCCAGGTCGTTCACCTGTGGTCCCCGACCATCAACTCTTACGGAGCAAATTATCACGCGAGCTGACTTTTCCTACAAAGGTGCGCTCCACCACTAACCCGGTACCCGCGCGTGCAGCAATCGTCCACCTATGGGTTTATTTGTTTACCGTGCCTCATGTAACTCTCATGCGTGTGAGACAGCGAGAGATAGACTGTGTGCGTGCACCTCTTCTCTTCGTACTACTAGCAAGAGGCCCATGCATTGCACGGAACATCAAGATGCATTTATACGAGTTGTTTATCTGGTGGGAGACAAAGATGAACGAGGGAATGCCTTATCTGCCAATGTGGAGAGGGGTGCGGGTATCTTTTTGCAAAATTGCCCTAGTTTGCTTTTTATCCATCAGATATAGATTGGACGGTCTATATTGTAGGACGGCAGACACACCATCATCACCAACTCGGTTTCTTATAAGAGTATAAAGAGTAGAAGTAGAGAAAATATATTTTGATATACATATATCACTAAAAAATATGTTGTGTTTCACAAAAAATATATTCCTTTGGCTGTTTTGATGAGATAAGGGAGGAATGTGGTAGGTTTCAAGATTCGAGAAGTGGGAGATTGTTGCAAAAAGCCCATGTGTGTGTGAGATGAAGAGGGAGAGAGGAGGAGGAAAGAGTGTGTGTGTGTGTGTGTGTGTGTGTGATGAAAACACAAAGTGTGAGAGGTATTACCATAAAAGGAGGCGATAGTGTTCGTGTGCACGATCGAGAGGGCGTGTCTCAAGAAGGGATGAAATATCTACATAGATACAAGGAGCGAAAATGTGTGGTAGATGGATAAACCTATCTAGACATTGGTCGATCAATGTTTGTGAGAGAGATACGAGTCAGGGGTGTGAAAGCGAGAGTTTTGTGTGTGTGTGAGAGAGAGAGAGAGACGGTAGTCGGTAGGGGGATCCAAAGTGGGATTTGTGTGTGTGTGAGAGAGAGACAGGGAGAGAAGGGGGAGAGAGAGTTTCTCTCTGGTCGGTAAAGAAATGAATAATGTTAGTTTTGGAACAGAGATGAAGACGGAAAGGAGACCCCAACAAATAGTGTGTGTGCGGGGGAGGTTATTTTAGTGGTAGGAGTCATATATAGAAAGACATAGGATGCATGAGAGAACCCTGGAGAGAAAGGAAAAGTGAAAGACGAGTGAGAGTGTGTGTGTGGCGGTGAAAAGAAAGCTTAGGTAGCTATAGTGATACTAGAGAATGACAGAGACGTGAGAGATAATGAAAACTGTGTAATCTATGAAGATAGAGAGAGTGTGACACTTCTCGAGGGATACGGTGAGAGATCGTGTTTGCAAAAAAGGGAGAGGCGTGTAGTGAGCGTGCAGGCGACATGGAGAAAGCAGAGTGATAGCTACGTGAAGGAGCACACGAAAGAGACCTAGAGAGAGATGTGCATGAAACAAGGTCCAAATCTTTAGTTGTGTGTATAGAAGATGTCAACATAAAAGGGATTCCAAAATTTGATTTACAGATGATGGTACATGTAATTCATACTCGAACCAAAATTGATCTATCAAACATGCATACTAATTTGAATTTGCACGCGCGTATGTTATTTAATATATTGATATTACCGATCCAAATATTTGAGCTGAACATAATTTGGTTTTAAAATTTGAATTCAAAGTTGAACATAATTTGGCTTAAAAAATTTGAATTCAACCCTATAATTTCACTCAAACATGACATAACCGCCTCCGCCTCTCACCTCCTCGGATTCATACACGGTGGGCGCCAAAACATAGTTTCTCCTCGGCCAAAATCGCCTCTCACATCCCTCCCCGATTCATACACAGTGGGTGCCAAAACAAACTCTCCTCAGCCGAAATCTCCGTCGGCAAATATTCGGTGTATGCGAGATTACCATCCTATCCCCAACCGACTAATATTGTTGTGATGTAGGAAATTTTAAATGGGGGCTAAGTTTTTAAATTTCCTTGCATTTGAGACAAGCGCGCCTTGAAGACATGGTTCCCCCTATCTCTCTCCCTCCATTTCCCCATTTGTACTCCGTGGGCGCCAAAACACCCTCTCCACCATGGTCTCCACCATCTGCCAACCCATCCACCGCCGTCCTCCTCCAGCATGTCGGAGCTGATACCCCAACATCATCGTCCATTATAAGAGATCGACATCTCTCATCGACGGCTTCGGACTAGGATCCTTGCATCGTGTCCTCTCGCTTCATCTGCGCCGTCGTCCACCTTGCCGAGGCCGCTCCTACGATCGTCTCGTCCCCAGCGCTGGGATATATCCCTCACCGCCATCATCTGCCCTCCTACATCTGCTTCCACGCCACCGACAGCCATTGCTACTGCAGCACTCTCAATGCCTCAGCAGATGCTTACATGGCGCCACACCAGAGGCGATACTCTTTCATATCTGCTCAAGTTATTTATCTCAGCAAGAAAATAGATCACCACTGCTTTACTGTGATTTCTTGTCCATCACTTAGAATCTTACTTGTTAGTTGAAACCAAACATTGTTTGCAAAGTTGCCTTTGTCCGGTTTGCACCTTCAGATCCACCATGGCACGCTCACCACTATACTCGAAATGTTTATCGTTTTCCCCTTTTATTTTCCACATTAGCTTAAATGACAGTCTACTGATTTTCAGATTGGGGTCAGTCCATTTTTGCGAGTTCGCCGGAGAGAAGGAAGGGGCTCTCCATCTTAGGGATTCGGGTGGGGACAGTGGTTGTGGCGGCTGTCATCGGACTATGGTGGGGCCTCACGAGAGGCAAAACTCGATGCGTGTGGGGGGTGGGGTTAGCTAGAGGGATGGCCGGGGGTGGCGGAAGACCGGAGGTGGTGGGCGGTTCAGGGGAGGGTGGGGGCTGGTGGTTCGTCCTGCGGCCCGTGCGGTGGTCTTTAGAGGAAGAATAAGAGGCGGGGAAGAAGAATGGTTAGGAGACGTAGGATCTCCATCCAACCGCCTGAAATGGTCGACCGACCCAAATGAAGAAAGTCAGGCAACTTGCATATAGACATTCCCATATATTCAGTACCATCACCGTAGGTGCTTCGAGACGTACGTGCAAGCAGTGCTCCTCAACCCATCAAGCTAAACAACATGCCACTCATAATTCCAAACTTAGTTGCTCAAATATGAATCTGATATGATGCTGACATGTACTAAAATAGAGAATGCTTAATTGGTCAGCTAATGTTCCTACTTTACTTTCGAAAAGCACATGCGCCACATATCAAGGAACAGCAGGGAGTTGTGTTCTTTATGCGCTCTGGTTCATCATGTGTGGCCAACAAACATTTTGTTATCCAAAATCTACTTGCTCTTCTTTAGCATGCTCCCTTCTATTCTTCTTTTGTAAGTACTCTCTCCGTACGTAAATATAAGTCTTTGTAGAGATTTCTCCATGGACTACATACGGAGCAAAATGAGTGAGTCTACACTCTAAAATGTATCTATACACATCTGTATGTGATCCATAGTGGAATCTCTACAAAGACTTGTATTTAGGAATAGAGGGGGTACAATAGTTGTACAATATGTTCTTTGTAGTGAAGAGGAGCAGGGACATTTGCAGTGTACAGGTCTATCCGGTCGCTTGTCATGGACGCTTTTAGTTCTTCGTGTTGGTCTTCATGTCGATTGTTATGGACGCTTTCAACTCTTCGTATTCGGTTGTATGTGTCGTCTTTGAGAGTTAGACTGATAATAATAGTATTGCACCTTCAGTTGTAGAGAGCTGGTATCCAAAGCCTTTCCAGTAGTACCGGCAATACTAGCACATATTTTCCAGATTCCACTTTCCTGATTTTACTCCTGATGCTTAGGGTTTTCCCATTATATCTACACTATGATCTTTGTAGATGCTTTATGGCCTACTAGCAATTGTCCACCCTTTAAAGCTAAATAGCACACCAATCATAATTCCAAAGCTTAGTTTGTTCCAATATGTCAGGACCCCGACTCAATGCCACATCGATCTAGCGTGTAACACCTCATATCACTTTGCGGCCTCACGCACGGTATTCCCACGGGTGTCGCCTTACCTTTGCCCGGGACCGTTTGTGTCTTTTGGCACACGTATATGATAGTGTCGCTAGCATCCATATGATAAGGAGCCCGGGCTGACATGGCTAGTCGTAAACCCAAAGTGGCACAAACTTACAGGGACAGGCATCCATGACCCAACATCGAACGTGTCGGTCATCAGCGAGTGAATCCAGGCTGTAGCACTGGGCTAGCAGGACTCCGGTGAACCGGGCTGTAGCGGGCTAACAGGACTCCGGTATTCATCGCGTGACATTTCCCTGAAGGGACAGACACAGGAACGAAGAAGGACACATGCCGGCCAGCCTAAGTGTTCCGGAGCAGTAGCAAGCTACCATGGCTCGGTGGAAACACTAGGAGACATTTCCCGGTAAGAGAGGCTGCTAAAGATAAACAACTAGATAGTCAGATCCCACACATACCAAGCATTTCAATAACATACACACAATATGCTCGATATGTGCAATACAACATGGCATCACAAAATGACTCTACGACTCAGTAGTTTTTATTCAATAGGCTCCGAGGAGCGAGATATTACAAACATGGATCTCATGACCCAACACTCAGAGCATACAAGTCAAGCACAAGCGGAAGCTATCATGTCTGAGTACAGACATCTATAAATGAAAAAAAAGCTGAGAAGCCTGACTATCTATCAGATCCTGCCGAGGGCACAAGATCATAGCTGAGGTAACAAGCTAAACGTCGAAGTCCACGCGGAACTACTAGTGAGACCGAAGTCTCTCTGCAAAACATAAAATAGGCAAACGTGAGTACAAATGTACCCAGCAAGACTTACATCAGAACTAACTACATATGCATCATTATCAACAAAGGGGATGGTGGGGTTTAACTGCAGCAAGACAGCTTTGACTCGGTGGCTATCCTAAACTACGACTGCAAGTAACTCTTTGAGGTGGCGCACACGAGTCCACATATTCACCATATCAATACACCACTATGGATCCGCTCCCGTCTCCCTACGAGAACGCCATCCGTAGCACTCACGCTTATCTTGCGTATTTTAGAGTATCCACTTTCACTTGTCTATGAACTGATATAAGCAACCCAGAAGTCCTTTTCCGCGGACACGGCTATTCGAATAGATGATGTTAACCCTGCAGGGGTATACTTCTTCATACATGTTTCCACCACTTAGCGTCTGCACACGACATGTGCTCGGCAGACTTCAAGCGAAAGCCGACGTGGGTGTAGACCACGACCTACCTAAACACTCAAGTCTCTAGTCCAGGTTTATCGCCTATTCGGGTTCCATCCATGAGGAGATCCGGCCGGAGTTTCGCTCACAGCCCCAAACGATGTGAACAGGGTTCCAGAGATACCAAACGGGCATCCGGTACACCGTGCCACGTACCTACCGCATCACAGCCCACCCCTACGGTCAGCGCTGTCCACGGCCTCCAGTAAGCTACAAACACCAGAAACTACTTGCAACTCCTGGACAGAGGACTAGGGTGAATAAGAAGTCGAGCGGGGTCATATTTCAGGGCCCAATGCATGGTAGTAGCTGAATCATGGATCACAAACACAGAACTCAGTTCCTGAGGACGGCTGCAATGAGACAACCCACCATGTACTCCTACATGGCCTCTCACCGCTACCTTTACCAAATCGTGTTCACACACTTAGCTCACGCACAGTAGGACATAATCACACACCTCTGATTCATCCCGGATGAATCAGACCTGACTCAACTCTAAGCAGTAGCAGGCATGACAAACAAGCATGAATGAGTAGGCACAACAGGGCTCAAACAACTCCTACTCATGCTAGTGGGTTTCATCTATTTACTGTGGAATGACAGGTCATGCAGAGGATAAAGGGGTTCAGCTACCGCAGCAAGTAACAGATGAATCGTTGTTGTCCTAATGCAGTAAAAGAGAGCAGGAGCGAGAGAGTGGGATTGTATCGGAATGAACAAGGGGGTTTTGCTTGCCTGGCACTTCTGAAGATAATATAGTTCTTCATCGGTGTCATCGAACAATCGTCGGAACGTCGTCTACTGAGAGGGGACAAATACCGGCAAACAAGAAAGAACACAATTAATGCAATGCACAATATGATGCATGCTCATGACATGGCGATATGCTGGTGTTTTGAGCTAATGCAGCTGTAAGCCAAATTAATTGAAGTGGAATTCAAACAAGGTTAAACTCCAACTCCAAGTGTCCTTTCACAAATTACCCTAATCATGATTCATCCTATTCAGTGACGTTAACTTGTTCAAATATGCATGATCATGGCATAAACAGATTCTTCATATTTTTCTGATCATTTTTCATATATAAATTATTTCATTCTGAGTTACGGTTGAATTTCTATGAATTTTAGAAGTTGTGGACATTTTCTGAAAATATTAAATCATTTAAGATTTATTTAAATTCTAGAAAGGAATTATTGCGTCAGCATGACCTCATAGTGACGTCAGCAGGTCAACAGGTCACTGTCCGGTCAAACCTGACAGTGGGTCCCGCGTGTCAGTGTAATTAGTCTAACTAATTTTTAGTTAACACTAATCCTAACCTAATTAACAGGCCGGCCCCACCTGTCATGGACACAGGGGGGGTCCCGCCGTGGTCAACATGGGTCAAACCCACCGGCGGCTTGACGCCGGCGAGGCCAGCCACGGTGGCGAGCCTCGGGTTTTGCCCACAGGGCTCGGTTTGGCGCGCGGAGCACAGCTTCGGGATGCGGACGCTCGTCCGCATCCAACTGTGGTGGTGGCGCGGCCGGGGAGTGGCCGGAGTGGTGCCAGCGACGAGCTCGGCGGCGGCCGAAGCTCGGGTGCAAGTGGGGATGGGGCTGCGGTGCGCAAACAAGCGCGGCGAAGTGCCACGGAGGCTCTACGCGATGCGGGGAGCGCGTTGGGCGCATGCCCGGGACCAAATGGTCGCCGGAGCATCACCGGAGACGAGTGCGGGCGGCGGCGAAGGTTCGACCATGGTGGAGACGACAGCTAGAGGGCGAGCGCGACTAAGCGGGGAGGGGGAAACGACGAAGGAGCTCACGTGGATCACGAAGAGATGGACGGTGAGCTCGGGGAAGGCCGAACGGCGACGAATTTGACGACGGCGATCCTCGGTGGCCGAGGAGGGGAACGGTGGAGCTAGCGGCGTCCAGGGGCTTCCGGCACCTTTTATCTGGGTGAGGATGAAGAGGGAGACGAGGCGGAGCTTTCCGGAGCGTCTGCGAGGCGTGGGGTGGCCGGTAGGCGTGGCTACAGCGAGCGGCGGCGACGAGCTCCGTTCGGTCGCTGGAGGGAGAGGGAGCAGAGGGGGATAGGGACGGAGGGAGAGACACGGGAGAGTGAGAGAGGGTCGAGGGCGAGTGCGTGGCGCTCGGGAGACGTCCAGGGGGAAGAGGAGGCAGCCAGGCAGGGAGGAGGTGGCCGTGGCGCATGGCCGCGCGCGCCGGGCGCGTGCCTGTCCTCCTGGCAGGGAGGAAGACGACAGGGGAGGGAGGCGGCGGTGGGCTGGGCCGGCTGGAGGAGCTGGGCCAGGTAAGTGGGCGCCAGGTAAGTGGCTGGGCTTCTCTTTTTTTTTATATTTCTGTTCTGTTTTCTATTTAATTGCCACTGAATTCAAATTCAAACAAATTTGAAAACAGTGCCAAAACTCCCCTGGATAATTTTATGTCACTTAAGGTCTACTCCTCATAAACATAAAATATCTCAGGGCATTTGAAAATATATTCATTATATATTATGAATATAACTCCAAATTCAAATAAAATATTGATTTAAAATCAGAGCCCAAATAATTCCTTAGAAATGTCCCAAAATTTTGGTTTGATTTATAACTCTTGCCAAAATTGTCAGAGCTATTTCTAGGGCATTTTGGATTTACTGATTGCAATTTTAGGGTTTCTTGCCCCTTTATTAAAATGATTTCCGAGGCTTTCAATTTCCTCATTTCAACTTTCGGAATATAGACATGATGCACACATGAAGCTAGCCTAGAGCATTACCAGAAGCTAGGGATGTGACAACTCACCCCCACTAAACAAGAATCTCAACCCGAGATTCAAGTGTAGGGTAAGGTGAAGGGGGGAACGCAAACTAGCACAATCTTCACGATCCAGGTTGCACTTCATAGGAACGTTGTTTCGATCACCATCTTTGTCTCGACGTCTTCCTCTGAGAACTCCAACTAACATGACAACGAGAGGAAAGGAAAGACCCTAAAAGAATCGTTCTTCTCGAAGGTCGAACAACTCAGGATTAACTCTCGGAATGAGACATAGCAACATCTCTCGAGCTGAGAGATGAAGCACACATCCATAGGAATGGAGTGAAGCAGATGACAAAGGTTCACTAGGTAGACAACAATTCCAGACTTAAGAATGTGGTGACCGGTTGTCAACGTAGCGAGGAGTTGAATTGCCATGATACCATAACGATGCACCTTAGGGAAGGTGACTCGTAGAAATATCCCCTTAAGTGGCAAAAAGAATTACCTCTGATTCAAGGATCATTGAAACTCTTTATACCAGCTTAAGGCAAATCATAATCGATCATTTAGAGGGGTTCGGTAGAATGGCATACTCGAACTTGGATGATGTGGATTACCTTGTTGAAGACAACGTAATGAATGAATTTGCTTATCACCGGAAATGGAAGAGACCCATGGTAGAATGGAACATTGGCGGTGCAAGCTGGGAACAAAATGCAAATGCTGGGAATGATTCTGATAACTGGGGAAGAACCCAACAATAGAGAGTGAATTCACTGTTTGAAAGGTCATAGCATTGTCGAGGAAACTGAGAGGACTATCCGAGTTAATGTCGACGATCAACACTAGCGCTTGTGCGTGCTCTCAAGAACTTGAGCATTTCCATAATCATCAAGGTTTTATCAACAACCGCGTCAAGGGTGCTGACAACACAACATACTACCATGATGAATAGCGATGGACGATGCAGATGCAAAGGAAGGATAACACTTTCTCAGATTTCACCTTAGCGAGGCCAAGGGCAAAAATCTGGATGATCGACCGAGAGACATTTAGCACTCCGCTTCTAATGTTCTCCTTGATGTGCTAGCGTAATCCACCCATAGATATGGTTTGATATCTAGAACATCAAGTGACAGGTCGGACTTCGGGATCTCAAAAGTCCATAGGGGCAACTAGGGAGTAAATCCTACGAAATCCCTATGGGGAGGTGGCCAACTTCTTCAATCAAGATACTACAATAATAGGTCTTCCGGTTGGGTGTGTTGGCCATGACATCCACTTTACCGGTTATCGAGGGACCAGTATTATAGTTCTTGGGAAATGTTCCAACCATCATATCTGCCTGAGATTCAGATCTGGTTGGTGTCAGGATATTCCAGACTCATCGAGTCTAGGAAGAAAAAGAAAGTTTGCAACACAATTCGACGAGATGATGTTGCGAGATTCTCGGGAAATGAACTACGACAGCAAGCTCCAAAACATGAGCTGGTTCTGCTACACACGTGTGAACACGCTGTCACAGACAAACATGAACACATGGTAGTCTTATAATAAAACACTACCGAGTTCCGGGAGAAAACCATCATCGAGGATATCGAAGTCCTTGTGCACTTATCGATGAACTTCTTATCCTTGAGCAAGTCAATCAGTGGCTTGGCGTGCTAGGAACACATATGGAATGGAGGTAGCTAATCTCACAGTCCAACGTATACTTCGCACATGCATGACTGACTTGGGATGATTCCAAAGGAAACAAAAACAATCTTTCTCGGATACACGGCGGCAACTTACACCAAGTGCACGTGAATTAGAGAAAGTCACATCTTTCATCCGAACATATGCTCCATGAGCGGGTCATGAAGATAATGCTTAGAAAAGTTTCCAATACTAGCTGGATGTTCAACACAATTATGGAGAGGTTAAATATGTTGCTGATGGCTTAACAACAATTCATCGGGATGACCATATAAATGGAATTCCATAATTATGTGAACAAGGACATAGCATTGGTCAGACCCAAAAGATGTAATGGTGTATGCTCGAGGGATAACCATGAGTAAGACAACATTACGAACATCATTGGTTCTGATTTGATTTGACGATAGCCCATACTCAAATCAAAGTTTTTATAAGATAATAGGTCCAACAACTGATCACAGGGACCAATCGATGAAGATATCATCTTTCTTCAACACACACTACACAAGAATATCCCTTTGGAACGAACTAAGTCAGGCAAGCTTTTATCTTCCAACTCTCCAAGTTGTTGTCTAGCTTAACCAACTAGCTCAGGGATATCTAACACCGATTCTTGGAGAGAAGGTGGTTCGCAAGAAACCATCTTGATCACGAGCTCAACATAGCGGTCAGGTGACAACCTGGTAATACTTCCGAGAAGATCTTTGGAAAATCACGAACCACCGGTATGTTACTAAGCTCGGGAACAATCTTGCTTTTCAGGGCAAGATGATATGATCAAATGAGCGAGGACTTGACAAAATCCTAACTCATCAATCAAAGGTTGCACCAGGAAATAAGGACTAGGTAGCACAATCTATCTTAGAATGGTGATTCAATAACCAACACGCTAAGAATGAGAATATTGTCCATTTACTACCAAGCAACAGAGTTGCTAGCAGTATTGATTTCACACACCACGATTCACTTGTCGGCATTCCGGTTACAATAACACAGGAACCAAGGAATGAACAATGATGGCAAGAAGTATCACTGTACCAAGAGTTCATAGGATGGTGTGCAATTCCTACCATAATCCCGATATAAAAGATGGTAATACTCCAAGGTAGAACAGAGCAAAAGCTGGATTGGCATTTTGATCTGCGGAGTACAATTGTTTTGACCCAATCCTAGATATGGATGAGGTACTGGAGTTTGTTTCTCCTAGTCATCCTGAATAGAATGGCTTGAAAGACCACAAGAATAATAGACATCGATGAACGATTGCACACATACTCTTGACTATCAATTGATAGACGAGGGTCAAAAGACAACTAACGAGGGACAACCCAAAGGAACATATGTTTTCTGAGTTGTGGATGCATAGATTAGTATGTTGAGCAGAGCTCAACATGTTTCTTCCGGATAACCTATGCGGAAAGGTTGAACTGGCAGAGTCACAATATATAATGGAGAACTCATCAAGAGCACTCTGGTTGTGATCGTTCAGTTCAACGAGGAACTTCTGCCATAAGTAGTTCATGGTATTTGGAAGAAGAAGATACCACGGACTTCAAGGACTATCGCGAAGGTTACTAATAACCTAAGGGAGCTAGCAATTACTATCAACATGAAGTAAGTAGGGTGAATCTCGGGTTCAAAACCCAGGAATAGAATACCTACTACTAGGTAGCATCACGGGATGCTTTCGAGAATGATAGCCAGAATCATCACACTGGGAACACAAGGCACGACTGGATTACTAGGTGATCCCCTAAGACACCCAGGGTCATAATAATATCTCCAACATATATGTCAAGGTAACAGAGTACCTCAACTCACTGATTAGTGTGGTTAATCTGGCCCAAAGGAACATTGAAATGGGAGGAAGGAATTTGCAAGTGCATCAGACTGTTTAGAGACCTGAGATGACTTGGACAGCATAACGGCTGTAAATGCTCAGAAAGATTTGAGACATTCACAAAAATGGTGGCATAACCACTCAGAGGCACAATATCAGGGTTTCGAGATCAATAATTAACATACGGAAGTAATAGGAACTGAAACGAGGCTTAATCCAACAATCTTATAAGTCTACGGATTAGTAACACGTGATCCTGATAGAAAGAAGAGATAGCCTAGTTCTTAATCCCCGTAGGAAAGATAAGATGACTCAGATCAGAAGGGCATAAAGTATAAGGAGTAAAAAGAGCCTTATGTTCCATCCCACAATCAATTCCCTTATATAACTAAAGAATTTCTAGACTCAACTTCGACCAGTTTGGCTTGGTAATCCTACAGGCAGTCAAGCTCTGATACCAACGCTGTCAGGACCCCGACTCAATGCCACATCGATCTAGCATGTAACACCTCATATCACTTTGCGGCCTCACGCACGGTATTTCCCACGGGTGTCGCCTTACCTTTGCCCGGGACCGTTTGCGTCTTTTGGCACACGTATATGATAGTGTCGCTAGCATCCATATGATAAGGAGCCCGGGCTGACATGGCTAGTCGTAAACCCAAAGTGGCACAAACTTACAGGGACAGGCATCCATGACCCAGCATCGAACGTGTCGGTCATCAGCGAGTGAATCCAGGCTGTAGCACTGGGCTAGCAGGACTCCGGTGAACCGGGCTGTAGCGGGCTAACAGGACTCCGGTATTCATCGCGTGACATTTCCCGAAGGGACAGACACAGGAACGAAGAAGGACACATGCCGGCCAGCCTAAGTGTTCCGGAGCAGTAGCAAGCTACCATGGCTCAGTGGAAGCACTAGGAGACATTTCCCGGTAAGAGAGGCTACTAAGGATAAACAACTAGATAGCCAGATCCCACACATACCAAGCATTTCAATAACAAACACACAATATGCTCGATATGTGCAAATACAACATGGCATCACAACATGACTCTACGACTCAATATTTTATTCATTAGGCTCCGAGGAGCGAGATATTACAAACATGGGTCTCATGACCCAACAATCAGAGCATACAAGTCAAGTACATGCGGAAGCTAACATGTCTGAGTACAGACATCTATAAATGAAAAAAGCTGAGAAGCCTGACTATCTATCAGATCCTGCCGAGGGCACAAGATCGTAGCTGAGGTAACAAGCTAAACGTCGAAGTCCACGTGGAACTACTAGTGAGACTGAAGTCTCTCTGCAAAACATAAATTAGGCAAACGTGAGTACAAATGTACCCAGCAAGACTTACATCAGAACTAACTACATATGCATCATTATCAACAAAGGGGATGGTGGGGTTTAACTGCAGCAAGCCAGCTTTGACTCGGTGGCTAACCTAAACTACGTCTGCAAGCAACTCTTTTGAGGTGGCGCACACGAGTCCACATATTCACCATATCAATACACCACTATGGATCCGCTCCCGTCTCCCTACGAGAACGCCATCCATAGCACTCACGCTTATCTTGCGTATTTTAGAGTATCCACTTTCACTTGTCTATGAACTGATATAAGCAACCCAGAAGTCCTTTTCCGCGGACACGGCTATTCGAATAGATGATGTTAACCCTGCAGGGGTGTACTTCTTCACACACGCTTCCACCACTTACCGTCGTTACACGACATGTACTCGGCAACCTTCAAGCGAAGCCGACGTGGGTGTCGGCCACGACCTGCCTAAACACTCGAGTCTCTAGTCCAGGTTTATCGCCTATTCGGGTTCCATCCATGAGGAGATCCGGCCGGAGTTTCGCTCACAGCCCCAAACGATGTGAACAGGGTTCCCGAGATACCAAACGGGCATCCGGTACACCATGCCACGTGCCTACCGCATCACAGCCCACACCTACGGTCAGCGCTGTCCACGGACTCCAGCATACTACAAACACCAGAAACTACTTGCAACTCCTGGACAGAGGACTAGGGTGATTAAGAAGCCGAGAGGGTCATTGGTTTCAGGGCCCAATGCATGGTAGTAGCTGAATCATGGATCACAAACACAGAACTCAGTTCCTAAGGACGGCTTCAATGAGACAACCCACCATGTACTCCTACATGGCCTCTCACCGACACCTTTTACCAAATCGTGTTCACACACTTAGCTCACACACAGTAGGACATGTTCACACACCTCTGATTCATCCCGGATGAATCAGACCTGACACAACTCTAAGCAGTAGCAGGCATGACAAACAAGCATGAATGAGTAGGCACAATAGGGCTCAAACAACTCCTACTCGTGCTAGTGGGTTTCATCTATTTACTGTGGAATGACAGGTCATGCAAAGGATAAAGGGGTTCAGCTACCGCAGCAAGTAACAGATGAATCGTTGTTGTCCTAATGCAGTAAAAGAGAGCAGGAGCGAGAGAGTGGGATTGTATCGGAATGAACAAGGGGGTTTTGCTTGCCTGGCACTTCTGAAGATAATATAGTTCTTCATCGGTGTCATCGAACAATCGTCGAAACGTCGTCTACTGAGAGGGGAAAAATACCGGCAAACAAGAAAGAACACAATTAATGCAATGCACAATATGATGCATGCTCATGACATGGCAATATGCTGGTGTTTTGAGCTAATGCAGCTGTAAGCCAAATTAATTGAAGTGGAATTCAAACAAGGTTAAACTCCAACTCCAAGTGTCCTTTCACAAATTACCCTAATCATGATTCATCCTATTCAGTGAGGTTAACTTGTTCAAATATGCATGATCATGGCATAAACAGATTCTTCATATTTTTCTGATCATTTTTCATATATAAATTATTTCATTCTGAGTTACGGTTGAATTTCTATGAATTTTAGAAGTTGTGGACATTTTCTGAAAATATTAAATCATTTAAGATTTATTTAAATTCCAGAAAGGAATTATTGCGTCAGCATGACCTCATAGTGACGTCAGCAGGTCAACAGGTCACTGTCCGGTCAAACCTGATAGTGGGTCCCGCGTGTCAGTGTAATTAGTCTAACTAATTTTTAGTTAACACTAATCCTAACCTAATTAACAGGTCGGCCCCACCTGTCATGGACACAGGGGGGGTCCCGCCGTGGTCAACGTGGGTCAAACCCACCGGCGGCTTGACGCCGGCGAGGCCAGCCGCGGTGGCGAGCCTCGGGTTTTGCCCACAGGGCTCGGTTTGGCGCGCGGAGCACAACTTCGGGATGCGGACGCTCGTCCGCATCCAACTGTGGTGGTGGCGCGGCCGGGGAGTGGCCGGAGTGGTGCCAGTGACGAGCTCGGCGGCGGCCGAAGCTCGGGTGCAAGTGGGGATGGGGCTGCGGTGCGCAAACAAGCGCGGCGAAGTGCCACGGAGGCTCTACGCGATGCGGGGAGCGCGTTGGGCGCATGCCCGGGACCAAATGGTCACCGAAGCATCACCGGCGACGAGTGCGGGCGGCGGCGAATGTTCGGCCATGGTGGAGACGACAGGTAGAGGGCGAGCGCGACTAAGCGGGGAGGGGGAAACGACGAAGGAGCTCACGTGGATCCCGAAGAGATGGACGGCGAGCTCGGGGAAGGCCGAACGGCGACAAATTTGACGACGGCGATCCTCGGTGGCCGAGGAGGGGAACGGCGGAGCTAGCGGCGTCCAGGGGCTTCCGGCGCCTTTCGTCTGGGTGAGGATGAAGAGGGAGACGAGGCGGAGCTTTCCGGAGCGTCTGCGAGGCGTGGGGTGGCCGGTAGGCGTGGCTACGGCGAGCGGCGGCGACGAGCTCCGTTCGGTCGCGGGAGGGAGAGGGAGCAGAGGGGGATAGGGACGGAGGGAGAGACACGGGAGAGTGAGAGAGGGTCGAGGGCGAGTGCGTGGCGCTCGGGAGACGTCCAGGGGGAGGAGGAGGCAGCCAGGCAGGGAGGAGGTGGCCGGGGCGCGTGGCCGCGAGCGCCGGGCGCGTGCCCGTCCTCCTGGCAGGGAGGAAGACGACAGGGGAGGGAGGCGGCGGTGGGCTGGGCCGGCTGGAGGAGCTGGGCCAGGTAAGTGGGCGCCAGGTAAGTGGCTGGGCTTCTCTCTATTTAATTGCCACTGAATTCAAATTCAAACAAATTTGAAAACAGTGCCAAAACTCCCCTGGATAATTTTATGTCACTTAAGGTCTACTCCTCATAAACATAAAATATCTCAGGGCATTTGAAAATATATTCATTATATATTATGAATATAACTTCAAATTCAAATAAAATATTGATTTAAAATCAGAGCCCAAATAATTCCTTAGAAATGTCCCAAAATTTTGGTTTGATTTATAACTCTTGCCAAAATTGTCAGAGCTATTTCTAGGGCATTTTGGATTTACTGATTGCAATTTTAGGGTTTCTTGCCCCTTTATTAAAATGATTTCCGAGGCTTTCAATTTCCTCATTTCAACTTTCGGAACATAGACATGATGCACACATGAAGCTAGCCTAGAGCATTACCAGAAGCTAGGGATGTGACAC
This sequence comes from Triticum aestivum, assembly GCF_018294505.1. NCBI lineage: Eukaryota > Viridiplantae > Streptophyta > Magnoliopsida > Poales > Poaceae > Triticum > Triticum aestivum. The sequence continues at coordinate 136,659,967 of NC_057794.1, forward strand.
AATATGAATGTGACATGATATTCATATTAGTTAACAGACATACATTTGATTGGTCAGCTAATGCTCCAACTTGAGTTTCCAAATGTCTGTGGCAACATAGAGAGAGACAGCATGGAATTGCATTTCTTTGGATGCTTTGATTCATCATGGGTGGCCAACCAAAATTGTATAGAAAGAAACGGAATCTCCATAATATGCTTCCTCTTGTATTCTTTAACATGTTCCTCTTCTAATCTTCTTTAATAAGTACAATATGTTCCTCGTCAAGAAGGCAAGCAGGGACATCTGCAGTCGACAGGTATATTTGACCGCTTCTGCAAGTTCCTTTCAGCAATTCGATTTGGTCTGCCATAATATCCAGGAAATGCTAGGAGTTGTGCGGCCTTTGAGAGACTAGACTGATAGTAATAGTAGTGCGCCTTCAGGTGAATAGAGCTGGCCTATATGGTGATCGATAGGCTTTTGATTAGTAGCGGCAATACAACCCCATATTTTCCAGCTAGTTCCACTTCCCCGATTTATTTATGATGCTTATGGTGCCCCCCTTTTATCGACACTACAATCTATGTAGTGGCTTTGTGTCGTAATAGTAGCACTCTATCCTTCAAGTGAAACTACAGGCCACACATATTTCCAAAGCTTACATTTAATTGGTCAACTAATGTTACTACTTGAGTTTTGAAATGCATGTGCGCCACATATAGAGACATGTTGGAATACTATTACTCTGTGCACTCTTGTTGTCATGGTTCCGCAATAAACTTTCAATACAATATAGTATGAACCTATCATCTACCAACTATCCTTACTTCTGGAGCTCCCAATAGGGAGCCTGTTTTTGCATAGTTATGCCAGATTATATTATTGTACGCACCAAATTATAGCACACAAGGGCTCTCTCATCCAAATCCAGTAGTAGCGCACAAGGGTTTATAAGGAGCCCCTATTATATCAGAATATCCTCTGCATTACAAAGATAATCTCACTACTATTTATGTTGTCATGCTTCTCACATATTGAACAAAATCACAATGAATATGAGAATGAGCACATCAAAAGAGTATCGCGGAACAGTGCAATGACTAGCAAACATGGCATCAAGGCATCAAGTTCCATTCTGGATGGAATGAAGCCCACATGCTCCGCACTTACAAATTCATGTTCAGAATATGATCCTAATGACTATTCCGAGCTCAAGGAGTCAAGGGCAGATGGCCTATCCTATTCACCCTACAAGGTGCATGTTCTAATTTGGCAAGGTTTTATTGGTTGCATGTAACTTGCGTAAGCTGTCTTGCGTTTCTTCTGCTTCTTTGCACCGCCATCTGCTTAGTTTACTCATCATATATGTGAAGTTGCCATGCCCAGCCATTATCAATACACATTCCATTTGTCATCATACCATGTTTTTCCATTCAAATGTTGTTCTTATGTATTAGACATCCAAAAGGAAGAGAGTGATTGCAGAACCTGAAGGAGTAGTAGCAAAGTCCTTGAAAAAGGTGGTGGTACCACAGAAATCAGACAGCACCCCACTTATATTGGTGATACAACAAGCACCACAAAACCTAGGATATCGCAACTATGCTGCTAGCTGCTTTGCTCTTGTTAGTACCTGTTATCTTGTATCGTTGTACTTACATTCATACCTGGTTGATTATGTGACATCACTGTGCATGATAACCTGCATATCCACTGTTCTCTCCTAATTATCACATCTATATTAATGCTTACATTAATGTAGAATAAACCCTATGCTTATGAAGAAGTTTAGCTCTACATTGTTCTTGTAAGTATATGTTGTCCTTTATACTGTACTTATACTGTCAGCTAGTTGTTCATGCACCATCACTTTGCAGCTTATTTTCCCATGGTATCCATTTCCTACACATCAGATATCTATGTTTACTCTTACCAAAATATTGAATAAAACCAATGCCACTGAAGATGTTTAGCTCTGCATTACTCTTGTCAATACCTTTTGGCCGTATGTTATACCTACATTTATAGCTAGTTGATTATGTAGAATCACTCTGCATCTTTGCTTAAATAATCTCCATTTGTTCCTATATTATCACTTCTATATTTACTCTTAACAAAATGTAGAATAAAGGCAATGCTTATGAAGAAGACTCTGTGGTAAACTTCTTGAATTGCCCCCCCCCCCCCCCCCCGTCAACATCAAAAAGGGCTTTATAGAGCCGGGCTTCATTACTAACGTAAGTTTTTCCTTCTCAAGCCTTCAAACTTTGCTGTCTATATTTATATAGCAATGACTACAACTGCTGTTATTTTTGTCGCTTGCATCAAATTGCATGTTTAAAGTTTATTATGAAGAAGTTCACAAACATAAGTTTCTCCTTCTCTATTTCAGTTTTTAGTTGTACAACCTACTTCCTTATCCATACGTAGCAAGTGATCTTCCTTAGAACTGCATGTATGCTTGTGTTTTTTATCTATAATCCAGCGGTGTGGTCAAACTACCAACTCCAGGACAATGTCATATCCTGCTGTGTCTTAACTATGAACAATGCATATTATGTTCATGTTATTGAAATCGTGTCTCTTTATTTACCAATCTAAAATGGGATAAATTGACAGTACACTCACCATCGATGCTTATACATTCTTTAGCACTGCATGTATGCTTGTGTTCTTCATCTGTAATCCAGTGGTGTGGTGAAGCTGGTGTCGGTGTCAAAACCGGCCGATCTCGGGTAGGGGGTCCCGAACTATGCGTCTGAGGATCAAAGATAATAGGAGGTAGGGGACACGATGTTTACCCAAGTTCGGACCCTCTTAATGGAGGTAATACCCCACTTCCTGCTTGATTGACTTTCATGAGTATAGGGGTTACAATAGTTGATCTACCTCGAGATCGTAATGGCTAAACCCTATATGTCTAGCCTATATGATTTGTCTTGGCCTCTACGGACTAAACCCTCTGGTTTATATAAACACCGGAGGGGCCTAGGGTTATACAGAGTCGGTTTGCAGAGAAAGGAAACTTCACATCCGGACGCCAAGCTTGTCATCCACGCAAAGGAGAGTCCCATCCGGACATGGGGGAAAGCCTTCTATCTTGTATCTTCACAGCCCATCAGTTTGGCCCATGGCAGATAGGCCGGATCTCCGGGGACCTCATAATCCAGGACTCCCTCAGTAGCCCCTGAACTAGGCTTTAATGACGATGTGTCCGGCACGCAGATTTTCTTTGGCATTGCAAGGCGGGTTCCTCCTCCGAATACTCCATAGCAGTCGAACAAAAGAATTATATCCGGCTCTGTATAATAGTTACAACCCTAAATGACAAGGGCAACATACTTAAACAAAAATAAGTCATGTCCACTAACAGCTTTTTCGGCGAGTTGTTATGCCTGGCCTTATTATTATTTTGAACCGTTTTGTGGCCTCCCGCTTCGTGTTTCGAGGAGCAGCCTCTATTGACATGTCATGTCGAAGCAAAAATTGTGTCCCCTTATTGCGGGATTCTCATCAATACGGGTTTGGGTAATCTAACCATGTCGTTCACACGATCCCTCGGGAATAGGCGAGTTTTAAGGCTTGTGTGGGGGCGCTTGATATTCACTGCCTTTATAAGAGGATAAGGACCCATCTTTTTACCTCAGCCTTCTTCTTCCTCAGCACTTCCATCCTCGAGCTCCAGCACCCAAGTTTCGATCTTTTCCCTCGCCACCAAACACTCCAGCCATGTACGGATCCGGCTCACAGGGCAAGTGGATGGCTTCCTCCATCATGGAGAGGAACGTCAAGGAACTCCGGGAAGCGGGGTACTTGGCCGCAGACATCGCCCACCGGCTCCCTTCCAAAAAGCAGACCATCCCAACTCCGGAGCCTAACGAGAGAGTAGTGTTCATCCCCCACTTTCTCCGTGGACTAGGGTTTCCCCTCCACCCTTTCGTCTGTGGTCTCATGTTTTACTATGGGCTAGATTTCCACGATCTAGCCCCAAATTCCTTACTCCACATTTCGGCGTTCATCTTTGTGTGCGAGGCGCTCCTCCACATTCCCCCCACTTCGGCCTATGGCTTAAGGTCTTCAATGTGAAGCCGAAGGTGGTTGACGGGCAGCACGCAGACTGCAGAGGCGCCATGGTGAGTGCTACCTCTTGAGCACTGTGTTGGTTTTCCCTTGAAGAGGAAAGGGTGATGCAGCAAAGTAGCGTAAGTATTTTCCTCAGTTTTTGAGAACCAAGGTATCAATCCAGTAGGAGACTACACGCAATTCGCCTCACACCTACACAAACAAATAAGAACCTTGCAACCAACGTGATAAAGGGGTTGTCAATCCCTTCACGGCCACGTGCAAAAGTGAGATCTGATAGAGATAATAAGATAAATATTTTTGGTATTTTTATGATATAGATTTAAAGTAAAGATTGCAAAGTAAAACAGATTGGAAACTTATATGATGGAAAATAGACCCGGGGGCCATAGGTTTCACTAGTGGCTTCTCACAAAATAGCATAGGTATTACGGTGGGTAAACAAATTACTGTCGAGAAATTGATAGAAAAGTGCATAATTATGAGAATATCTAGGCACGATCATATATATAGGCATCACGTCCACGACAAGTAGACCGAAACAATTCTGCCCCTACTACTATTACTCCACACATCGACCGCTATCCAGCATGCATCTAGAGTATTAAGTTCATAAGAACAGAGTAACGCATTAGGCAAGATGACATGATGTAGAGGGATAAACTCAAGCAATATGATATAAACCCCATCTTTTTGTCCTTGATGGCAACAATACAATACGTGCCTTGATGCCCCTGCTATCACTGGGAAAGGACACCGCAAGATTGAACCCAAAGCTAAGCACTTCTCCCATTGCAAGAAAGATCAATCTAGTAGGCCAAACCAAACTGATAATCCGAAGAGACTTGCAAAGATAACAAATCATACATAAAAGAATTCAGAGAAGAACCAAATATTTTTCATAGATAATCTTGATCATAAACCCACAATTCATCGGAACCCGACAAACACACCGCAAAAAGAATTACATCGAATAGATCTCCAAGAAGATTGAGGAGAACTTTGTATTGAGATCCAAAGAGGGAGAAGAAGCCATCCAGATAATAACTATGGACCCGAAGGTCTATGGTAAAGTACTCACACATCATCGGAGAGGCTATGGTGTTGATGTAGAAGCCCTCCGTGATCGATCCCCCCTCCGGCGGAGCTCCGGAAAAAGCCCCAAGATGGGATCTCCTGGGTATAGAAGCTTGCGGCGGTGGAAATAGGGTTTCGTGGTGCTCTCGGATGTGTTCAGGGTATATGAGTATATATAGGCGAAAGAAGTTGGTCAGGGGAGCCACGAGGGGCCCACGAGGGTGGGGGCGCCTCCCTGCCTCGTGGCCTCCTTGATGCTTCCTTGATGTCCACTCCAAGTCTCCTGGATTGCGTTTGTTCCAAAAATCACTCTCCTGAAGGTTTCATTCCGTTTGGATTTCGTTTGATATTCCTTTTCTGCAAAACACTGAAATAGGCAAAAAAAACAACAATTTGCACTGGGCCTTTGGTTAGTAGGTTAGTCCCAAAAATAATATAGAAGTGTATAATAAAGCCCATTAAACAACCAAAAAAGATAATATAATAGCGTGGAACAATCAAAAATTATAGATACGTTGGAGACGTATCAAGCATCCCTAAGCTTAATTCCTGCTTGTCCTCGAGTAGGTAAATGATAAAAACAGATTTTTTTAATGTGGAATGCTACCAAGCATAATTTTCTATGTAATTTTCTTTATTGTGGCATGAATGTTCAGATCCGAAAGATTAAAGACAAAAGTTTAATATTGACATAAAAATAATAATACTTCAAGCATACTAACTAAGCAATTATGTCTTCTCAAAATAACATGGCCAAAGAAAGTTCATCCCTACAAAATCATATAGTTTGGTCATGCTCCATTTTAGTCACACAAGAATGCTCTCATCATGTACAACCCCGATGACAAGCCAAGCAATTGTTTCATACTTTAGTAATCTCAATCTTTTTTCAACTTTCATGCAATACATGAGCGTGAGCCATGGATATAGCACTATGGGTGGAATAGAGTATAATGATGGGGGTTATGTGGAGAAGACAAAAAAGGAGAAAGTCTCACAATGACGCGGCAAATCAACGGGCTAGGGAGATGCCCATCAATTGATGTCAATGCAAGGAGTAGGGATTGCCATGCAATGGATGCACTAGAGCTATAAATGTATGAAAGCTCAACAAAAGAAACTAAATGGGTGTGCATCCAACTTGCCTGCTCACGAAGACCTAGGGCATTTGAGGAAGCCCATTGTTGGAATATACAAGCCAAGTTCTATAATGAAAAATTCACACTAGTACATGAAAGTGACAAAACAAGAGACTCTCTATCATAAAGATCATGGTGCTACTTTGAAGCACAAGTGTGTAAAAAAGGATAGGAGCATTTGCCCTTTTTATTTATTTTCTCTTTTTTGGGGGGCCTTTCCTTTTTTATTTGTCCTTTCTACCTTCTTTTTTTATTTTACTTTATTTGGGACAATGCTCTATTAATGATGATCATCAGACTTCTTTTATTTACAACTCCATGGTTACAACTCGATACTAGAACAAAATATGACTCTATATGAATGCCTCCGCGGTGTACTGGGATGGGCAATGAATCAAGAGTGACATGTATGATAAATTATGCATGCTGGCTTTGGCACAAATACGATGTCAACTACATGATCATGCAAGGCAATATGACCATGATGAAGCGTGTCATAATAAATGAAACGGTGGAAAGTTGCATGGCATGGCTATGGAAATGCCATAATAGGTAGGTATGTTGGCTGTTTTGAGGAAGATATAAGGAGGTTTATGTGTGATAGAGCGTGTCATATCACGAGGTTTGGATGCACCGGTGAAGTTTGCACCAATTCTCAAGGTGAGAAAGGGCAATGCACGGTATCGAAGAGGCTAGCAATGATGGAAAGGTGAGAGTGCGTATAATCCATGGACTCAACATTAGTCATAAAGAACTCACATACTTATTGAAAAAAACTAAAAGTCATCAAAAACCAAGAATTACGTGCATGCTCCTAGGGGGATAGATTGGTAGGAAAAGACCATCGCTCGTCCCCGACGGCCACTCATAAGGATGACAATCAAAGAACACCTCCTGTTTCAAATTTGTTACACAACGGTTACCATACGTGCATGCTACGGGACTTGCAAACTTCAACACAAATATTTCTCAAGTTCACAACTACTCAACTAGCATGACTCTAATATTACCATCTTCATATCTCAAAACAATAATCAAGTATCAAACTTCTCATAGTATTCAATGCACTTTTATGAAAGTTTTTATTATACCAATCTTGGATGTCTATCGTATTAGGACTAATTTTATAGCCAAAGCAATCTACCATGCTATTCTAAAGGATTCTCAAAATAATATAAGTGAAGCATGAGAGATCAATAATTTCTATAAAATAAAACCACCACCGTGCTCTAAAAGATATAAGTGAAGCTCCAACCATCTCCTTTGTCTGAGATTCAACTCCTTCTGTGTGAAAATGTACTTCAAACTCTTATGATCCGTGTACACCTCACAATGGTTTCCAATGAGGAAATGCCTCCATGTTTTCAAAGCATGCACTACGGTTGCTAACTCCAAATCATGTGTGGCATAATTCAACTCATGAGGCTTCAGTTGTCTTGAGGCATATGAAACAACTCTCCCTTCCTGCATAAGCACTGCTCCAAGTCCTCCACGCGAAGCATCGCAATACACCTCATAATCTTTGGTCTTGTCTGGCAAAATCAACATTGGTGAGGTAACCAAGCGTTTCTTCAACTCCTGGAAACTAGACTCACATTCCTCCGTCCATATGAACTTGGTATCTTTCTTTAATAACTCCGTCATAGGCTTCGCAATCTTTGAGAAATTCTCAATAAATCTCTGGTAGTATCCTGCGAGTCCAAGAAAACTCTGGATCTCTCCCACTGTAGTTGGTGCTTCCCACTTGGTCACGGTATCTACTTTAGTGGGATCAACTACTATACCTTCTCCAGATATAACGTGTCCGAGGAATCCTACTTCCTTCAACCAAAACTCACATTTGCTGAACTTGGCATATAATTGATGTTCTCTGAGCTTTCCAAGTACCAAACGCAAATGTTCCTTATGTTCCTCTTCATTCTTTGAGTAAACCAGGATATCATCAATGAACACTACGACGAACTTATCCAAGAATTCCATAAACACTTTGTTCATCATGTTCATAAAATAGGCAGGAGTGTTAGTCAGACGAAATGACATAACGGTATACTCGTACAGCCCATACCTGGTGGTAAAAGCTGTCTTAGGAATACCCTATTCTCGAATCTTCAATTGGTGGTATCCTGATCGCAGATCAATCTTGGAAAATACCTTAGCTCCTTGCAATCGATCAAACAGATCATTGATCATTGGTAGTCGGTACTTGTTCTTGATCGTTACTTCATTCAATCCTCGATAATCGACAATCATCCTTAATGATCCATCCTTCTTCTCCACTAGAAGTACTGGCGATCCCCAAGGCGAAGAACTTGGGCGAATATATCCTTTATCCAGTAACTCCTTAATCTGCTTCTTAATTTCCACCAAATCCTTTGTTGTCATCCTATATGGTCTCTTTGATATTGGCCCTGTGCCTGGCAATAGCTTAATCAAAAACTCAATATCTCTATTCGGTGGCATGCCTGGCAACTCCTTTGGAAATACTTCAGGGAAATCCCTTACCACTGGTACTTCCTCCTGCACAACTCCTGTTAAGCAATTTACTTGAGTCCTCTTTGGCACATGCCGGGATACATACTTGATCCTTCTCCCTTCTGGGGTGGTAAGCAAAATTGACTTACTAGCACATTCAATATTCCCTTCATACTTTGATAACCAATCCATGCCTAATATCACATCCAATCCTTGAGATTCCAATACTATTAGGTCTGAGGGAAAAACATAGTTACCAATCCTTAATGGTAACCGATCACACCATAGACTAACCATATACTCTGCTCCAGGCGAGGTTACTAACATGGGTGACCTAAGGGCTTGGGTTGATAGGTTATATTTATCCACAAATCCCCTTGAGATGTATGAATGCGATGCACCAGTATCAAAAAGAACGAGTGCAGTAAATGACTTAACCAAAAACTTACCTATTACTGCATCGGGCTGAGCTTCAACCTCCTCCACGCTAACGTGGTTCACCTGTCCCCTGTTGAAAGGGTTCGGCTTCTTCCCAGAACTTCCATTGCCATTTTGGCCTTCAGGACATTCATTGGCATAATGTCCGGTCTTCTGACACTTAAAGCAAGTGACTTGGCTCAGGTCCTTCTTGGCTGGGGTTGATGGGTTGGTGCAATTCTGGCCGTTGCTTCCTCCATTGCCATTACCATTCTTGGTGCCATTGTGATTGTGCGAGCTACCTCCTCCATGGGTATGCTGAAAATGTCCTCCCGGTCTAGGGGTAAAACGTGGCTTCTGCTGAGCTCCTGAATTGTACTTCCCTTGTCCATACTTCCTCTTGCGGTTCTCAATTTGCTGCTGCTTCCCTTCAATCATAAGAGCACGGTCTACCAACTCCTGGTAGTTGTTGAAGGTGGCTACCATCAACTGCATGCTCAACTCATCATTCAGTCCTTCCAGAAACTTCTCCTGCTTAGCTGCATCTGTAGCGACGTCATCTGGGGCATAACGTGCTAACTTACTAAAGTCCTCCACATACTGGCCAACTGTCCATCCTCCTTGGTGCAAGTTGCGAAACTCACGCTTCTTCATGGCCATAGCTCCTGCTGAAACATGTGCAGTACGAAAAGCCTGCTGAAACTGGTCCCATGTGACAGTGTCTACAGGGAAAGTGGGTGTGAAATTCTCCGACCATGATGCTGCGGGTCCTTCAAGCTGATGTGCGGCAAACTTCACCTTCTCCGCACCCGTGCATCCTGCTGTGGTCAACTCTCTAGTTGTCTTGCGGAGCCAATCATCTGCTACTATCGGCTCGACGCTACTGGAAAACACCGGTGGATTCAGCCTAAGAAAACGGACTAAGTGATCAACAGGTGGTGGTGGTGGTGGTGGGTTGTTGTTGTTGTTCCCCTGATTCTGATTCTGAACTAGCAACTGCATCAATGTGTTCTGCTGCTGGATCAACTGGGTGAGCTCCGGTGGAAAGGCAAATCCGGGGTCACGTCTCGGAGGCATCTGAGGGTTTAGAAAAGATGAGATGTAAGAATAGAGGGGGTCTAAAGAGAAAACACTACCCATATGCACATGAGGCAAAACAAACAATTCACTTCATTCAATCAAACAAGGGCATACAATCGATCTAACTATCACAAAAGTGCTCAGACTACTATATTTACATGGTGGACTACTACTACTGAGGAGGTGGTCTACTAGAAATATTCTTTGGTTGCAGACTCCATGATATCTGATCCAGCTTCATCAACATAGTCATCATCGCTTCCGTCTGGATCCGAGTCGGTGTCGTCGATGATGATGTAGTCTTCCGGGCTAATCTCCTTGGGTTCTTCATCTTCCTCTGCTGGCGTAGGGCCTCCCATAAATATTCCAATCTTCTTGATCAGGTCGTCATTCTTCTCCACCAATACTTCAATTTCTTCTTCATAATCTTCACGTGTAGCCTTGAGTTCTTCCTCCAGTTCCTTGATTCTAGTCTTAGCCTCCTTCAGATCTATCATGTCGGCGCACATCTGGTTCTCCTGTCATCGAATGTGCTGGTTTAACTCCTGGATAAAAGCTGCGATTGATCTATCCTTCCTGGTGGTGATCATCTCCCAGTGTTCATCTCGGCGCCCACAAATCTGGTAGATAGTATCCTTGAGATCCTTGCGGTAGACTTCTCCAATGCGTCCCATGGCGATGTGAGCTGCCATGCTCTTTCCTAGACTCCAAGTTGGTGCATCAAAAGAAAATTCTATGGGCTCAGTGACTGGCATGAACGTCCTTCTTGGAACTTGAACTTGAATCATCCATCGCTCTTCTTCAGGTAAAGTGGCGTTATAGGTTCCAGTGAAGCTTGGTACTCCTATGTTCAGGTATCTAGTGACTTCCTTCAAGTGACGTCCAAAGGGTGTATCTTCATCCGGTTGCGTGAACTTGTTCTTTGCATCCGCCATCCTAAAGAGTAGAAAAGATGAGAAGTCAGAAGAGAAGAGAGTGAATAGTGATCTAGGTCTTTTAGCTTAGTGGTCGTGTCCTACAGTCAGCGTGTGCTCTGATACCATCTCTGTAGCGACCAAACCTCAAATAGTCTGATCTCTGTGCTCCGGTGTCATCCCTAGATCAGTAATGCTGACACCACACAGTACTCGGAGGATTTATAACAAAGTAGCAATCACACACTTATTACATCGAGTGTCTCAAAAGAGAACTTATTACAATAAATATAGCTTAAGGCCATCTAATAACGATAACAGCGGAAGGCTTGGAAGGTAAGTGAGTCCATCAACTCCAACGGCATCACTGAGTATAGAACCACGACCTAAAAACTCCTTAATCGTCGTCTGAAAAGTCTGCAACATTAACGTTGCAGCCCGAAACGGGTCAGCACATGGAATATGCTGGCAAGGTAACACATAGAGAGTAATGGAATGAAACAGCTATACTATATGCATATTTGGCTGGTGGAAAGCTCTATGGTTACAGTTTTGCGTAAAGCCAATTTTTCCCTACTTCAAAGGAATAAAATTTATTTAACTATCATGGTAGTTGTTAAACATTGAGAATGGTTGACAACATTCTCAATCCCAATTAAACATCATCATTAATCAAAACCCAACAAAATTAATTTTAGAGTAACATGTTGAGATTCACATGATAATCCAGGTACTAGATACTCAAGATGTCCATAACTGGGGACACGGCTAACCATGATTAGTTTATTACACTCTGCAGAGGTTTGCGCACTTTTCCCCACAAGACTCGATCGCCTCCATTTGGTTTCTCGCACTACAAGGTGTTTGAGAAGATGGATGACCGAGACATAGTCTTTCAGAAGCGCTAGCACCTTACGATCGGGTAGACCGTACCACCTACATCCCCTACATCTGCTAGTCTACCACTGTAAGAGTTCGCACGACTTAATCAACTATGCTAGAGCCCATAATAGCTTGTGGCTGCACATGGAAGTTTTTAGTATGAATAGTCTCATGATCCCTTTGAGCCTGGGTGGCGGTCCAAAAGAAAACAGGCAAGTCCTGGAATACCCAGGTGCCTCAATCCACCCAGATGTGTGTTTAAGTTGCCACCTTAGATAAACCATTAATTAACAAACTCACATCTGTCATGGATATCACTCACCCAATCCACGTCTACTAGCATAGCATGGCATAATAAACAAACGTAGAAGTAACTCCCAAAGGTTTGATAATAAACAGGTAATAGGTACTACCTCAACTACTTCCCATCCCACAATTTAATTTGATCCTAATCATGCAAAGTGTGAGGATTGATCTAATGCAGTAAAACTGGGTAGTAGGAAAGGTATGATCAAAGTGTTACTTGCCTTGCTGATGATCCGGGAAACCTAGCGATTCGAAGTAACAAGCGGCGCACTCCGGGTATTCTATCGCAGACAAACAAACAATCATACAATAAGTACTCATCTAATTCACAGGTAAAAATCAAATAAGAGATCTAACCAGAAGGTTCAACTTAAGAACTCCGGTTTGCAAAAAGAATCAAATCGAACGAAGCAACGAAAGACAAACGGCGAAAGAAAACAACTTCGTTCTACTAATATGGATCTAAGGCAAATTTTACAGTAGCAAAAACTTGTTCAAGTTGGTTAAATGGATAGAGGGTTTCGAGATGAAACTCCAGGCGCTTGAATCGCCTGATTCCGATAAACGAGCGAAAAGTTATACTAAAACGAAAATCGGATCAGGAATCACGATCAGAAAAATCGCGGATTTAATCCGAGAAAAAGAAAAACGGCGAACGCTCGCTAAATTAAATAAACTGGAAAAACCGATCTATTTATAAAAAACCGAAACTAAAAAAACCCGATGGAAAACCGATTGGTTTTCTAAAAAAACTGGGCACGGATATCGAGGCGGTGGCGAACCTCGGCGAGCGTGCGGGCGGGGCGGCGGCTCCGGCGGGGCGGCGCGTGGGCGGCGACGGCGAGCGGCGCGGCGGGGCGGCGGCGGCGCGCAGGCGGCGGCGGCGGGGTCGGGCGGCTGGGGCGGCTCGGGGCTAGGGTTCCCTTGGGGCTGGGCCGGCTTATAAAGCCACCTCGGGCCGGAGTCCTAGCCGGACACGGCCCGTAGGTCGGTTTGTTTTTTTAAATAATTACGCGCAGAAGAAAAATAAAAAGAAATACTAAACAGACTCCAAAAATTCTGAAATAAATTTTCACGGGCTTCTAAAATCAAGCCGCACAAGGTGAACATTTATTTGGGGTCTAAATGCAATTTTGAAAAACGCACATTTTTCCTAAATTCAAATAAAATAACGAAAAACTCCAAAATAAAATCTTATTTGATTTTATTATTAAATCCTCAATATTTCTTTATTTTGGGAAAGTCATTTTATTCCCTCTCTCATATTTTTATAATAGAAATAATTGATGATAAAATAAATAAAATCAAATGATCCTATTCTCAAAATTTGAGAAAACTCAAATATGAAAATAGCGAAATCCCCAACTCTCTCCGTGGGTCATTGAGTTGCGTAGAATTTCTAGGATCAACCAGAATGCAAAATAAAATATGGTATGCAATGATGATCTAATGTATAACACTCCAAATTGAAAATTTGGGATGTTACAGCTATCTTCTCCCATGTAAAAGCGGATCATAAGTGAGGTGAGAGTTGCCATGGACTTTGGTTTTTCTTGGCCTAGGTGTCGGTCGAGCCACTTGTCCCGGACGCTGTGTTTAAAGGCCGCGAGGGCTTCTGCGCCTGTACAGTTTACATTTTGGTTCTTTTTAATTAAGAACCTGGTCCAGAGCTTCCGGGCTGACTCGCAGGGCTGCTGGACTATGTGACTAAGGTCATCGGTGTCTGGAGGCCGAACATAGGTCCCTTGTAAGTTGTCTCTAAAGGCATCCTCCAGATCTTCCCAGCTACCAATGGAGTTTTCTGGGAGGCTGTTTAACCAATGTCGTGCTGGTCCCTTGAGTTTGAGGGGGAGGTACTTGATGGCATGGAGATCATCACCGCGGGCCATGTGGATGTGGATAAGAAAATCTTCAATCCATACAGGGGGATCTGTCGTTCCATCTTATGATTCAATGTTCACGGGTTTAAACTCTTTTGGGAACTGGTGCTCCATTGCCTCATCAGTGAAGCATAAGGGGTGTGCGGCGCCTCTGTATCGGGCGATGTCACGACGCAATTCAGATGAAGTCTCTATGCGGTTTTCGGCCCTAGTGAGGTTATGCCTGTCAGGCCAAGCTTGACGCTCGTCTTCTCGTGTTGGGGCGCGCCCTCTTGATCCGTAGACCGATCTTGTTTGGCCTGCTCTATTATTTAGGTCTTGTCATAGATCGCAGGTGTATCCTGGAGCCGTTGTCTCTCTGCCCTTACGACGAGGTGGTGCGGGTTGGTGTTCGGCGTGGGTGGCTGCTTTGTCATGCCCATGTGGTAGCCGATCTGGTTCACCGGCGCGGTCATGTTTTGATGGGTTTGGCTTGACGGCCTCATTGTCGAATTGTGGCAGTAGCCGGTGCTTCGGATAAGTTTTTGTTGGGCGTTGAAGGCCATATTCTTTGGCAGCTAGGACCTGAGTTCATCTATCATTGACCGTATCATGTTCGGCTTGGAGCCGCTGCAGCTGCTTTTTTAGGCTTCTCACGGTGCCGATTAGCTGGTGCTTAAAGCGCTCCTTCTCGAGTGGTTCCTCCGGCACGATGAAGTCTTTGTCGCCGAGGCTCACATCGTCCTCTCAGAGCGGTAGATAATTACTGTCCTTCAAGTCCTCGTTCCCGACCGGATCGTCGGGGTTAACTTGCCCCTCCTCCACATCGTCTTGTTTGGCTGTGGGCTCGACAGGGGCTTCGGGATCTTCGGCACCCTCCGGAGTGCTATCGTCTTCGGTGCCAGTGTTACTGTCTTGGCCACGACGCGATTTGGAGCGACATCGCTGATGTCGACGCTTTGGAGGTGCCTCAGCAGGCTTGTCCTCAACCAGATCCTTCATGCCGTCATCGTCATCCTCTTTGGGTGTGTCCACCATATACACGTCATATCTGGCGATGGTCGTCCAACGTCCGGTAAACGGTGGGTCTTGGCCTTGTTCACCTCCGGCATCATCGTCCATGTCGTCGATGTCTTCGGAGGCGTAGTCCAGCATGTTCGTTAAATCTTTGACAGTGGCTATGAAGTGGGTGGTGGGTGGGACGTAAAATTCCCCTCTCTCAGCCCCTAGTCCGGGCTGGGCATATAGTTCGGAAGTAATTCCTCTGTAATGGCGAGGGATCGCATTAAGTCCAGAGCTTCGTTAAAGAGCAAGGTTTGGACGGGAAATGAGAGTCCACGGGGCTGGCCGAGGCAAAGGCCTCCTGGCCATGCCTACTTGGCGTGGACTTCAAGAGTTCAAATCTAGAGTCCGGGGGCGAGTTCGGCCTTTCAATGATAGGGGAACCTGGTCTGATTCTGAGTTTGCCGCAGAAACAATCGCCTTCGGATCCTTGATAGTGCAGTTTGCAGCGGAGTGTCCGGTGGGCTCCAAACTCCCATCTTTGGACCTGACGGTTTGCTCCGGATCTAAGGCCAGAGCGGTGATCGGTGACGTGAATCCTTCGAAGATCAAGTCTCCTCGGATATCGGCGACATAGTTTAGGTTTCCAACATTGATCTGATGACCAGGGGCGTAGCTGTCGATCTGTTCGAGGTGGCCAATCGAGTTGGCACGCAGAACGAAGCCACCGAATACAAAAATATGGCCGGGGAGAAAAGCATCCCCTGAAATAGCATCTTTGTAGATGATCGAACGAGCCATCGAGTCTTTTGTTGACAACACAGTGGAAGTCTCAGTCAAAGCACCAATGTCGGTGTCAAAACCGACCGATCTCGGGTAGGGGTCCCGAACTGTGCGTCTGAGGATCGAAGGTAACAGGAGGCAGGGGACATGATGTTTACCCAGGTTTGGGCCCTCTTAATGGAGGTAATACCCTACTTCCTGCTTGATTGACTTTGATGAGTATAGGGGTTACAAGAGTTGATCTACCTCAAGATCATAATGGCTAAACCCTAGATGTCTAGCATGTATGATTTGTCTTGGCCTCTATGGACTAAACCCTCCGGTATACATAAACACCGGAGGGGCCTAGGGTTATACAGCGTCGGTTTACAGAGAAAGGAAACTTCACATCCGGACGCCAAGCTTGCCATCTGATACGTCTCCGTCGTATCTACTTTTCAAACAGTTTTGCCCTTGTTTTGGACTCTAACTTGCATAATTTATATGAAACTAACCCGGACTGACGATGTTTTCAGCAGAATTGCCATGGTGTTATTTTTGTGCCGAAATAAAAGTTCTCAGAATGACCTAAAACTTCACGGAGAATATTTTTGGAATTCATAAAAAATACTAGCGAAAGAATCAACACCAGGGGGCCCACACCCTGTCCACAAGGGTGGAGGGCGCGCGCCCCTATCTCATGGGCCCCCTGAGGCTCCACCGACCTCAACTCCAACTCTATATATTCACGTTCATGGAGAAAAAAACCAGGGAGAGGGATTCATCGCGTTTTACGATACGGAGCCACCGCCAAGCCCTAATCTCTTTCGGGAGGGCTGATCTGGAGTCCGTTCGGGGCTCCGGAGAGGGGAATCCGTCACCATCGTCATCATCAACCTTCCTCCACCACCAATTTCATGACGCTCACCGCCGTGCGGGAGTAATTCCATCGTAGGCTTGCTGGACGGTGATGGGTTGGATGAGATTTATCAGGTAATCGAGTTAGTTTTGTTAGGGTTTGATCCCTAGTATCCATTATGTTCTGAGATTGATGTTGCTATGACTTTGCTATGCTTGCCACTAGGGCCCGAGTGCCATGATTTCAGATATGAACCTATTATGTTTTCATGAATATATGTGAGTTCTTGATCCTATCTTGCAAGTCAATAGTCACCTGCTATGTGTTATGATCTGGTAACCCCGAATTGACAATAATCGGGACCACTCCCGGTGATGACCGTTTGAGGAATTCATGTATTCACTAGGTGTTAATGCTTTGGTCCAGTACTTTATTAAAAGGAGGCCTTAATATCCCTTAGTTTCCAATAGGACCTCGCTGCCACGGGAGGGTAGGACAAAAGATGTCATGCAAGTTCTTTTCCATAAGCACGTATGACTATATTCAGAATACATGCCTACGTTACATTGATGAACTGGAGCTAGTTCTGTGTCACCCTATGTTACAACTGTTGCATGAGGAATCACATCCAACATAATTATCCATCACTGATCCATTGCCTACGAGCTTTCCACATATTGATGTCTGCTAAGTTACTTTACCATTGCCACTGTTACAATTACTACAAAACTGCTACTGTTACTTTTGCCACCGTTACTGTTACTTCCATATTACTTTGCTACTAAATACTTTGCTACGGATATTAAGTCTTTCAGGTGTGATTGAATTGACAACTCAACTGTTAATACTTGAGAATATTGTTTGGCTCCCCTTGTGTCGAATCAATAAATTTTGTTGAATACTCTACCCTCGAAAAATGTTGCGATCCCCTATACTTGTGGGTTATCAAGACTATTTTCTGGAGCAGTTGCCGGGGAGCATAGTTCTATTCTTTGAGTCACTTGGGATTTATATCGGTTGGTCACTATGAGGAACTTGAAAGATGAAAGAACCAATATTTTTCCCTCAACTATGAGGGGAGGTAAGGAACTGCCATCTAGCTCTGCACTTGATTCACCTTCTGTTTTGAGTAAACTTGTGACCCCTACTCCTGCTATTTATTCTGATATGTCGCATGTTATTGATGATGCCACTTCTGCTTTGCATGATACTTATGATGAAACTACTTCTATGCTTGATAATACTGTGCCATTAGGTGAATTTCTTGATGAACAACTTGCTAGGGTTAGAGAGAATGAAATTATTGAAACTGATAATATTGATGAAAGTGATGATGACAATTCTCCCCCTAGATATGAATTGCCTGATGTGCCTAAGGGTCATGTTATGGATGAAGAAACTGCTAGAGATCTTTTAGCTTGCAAAGATAGATATGATCTTAAGAAACTGTTAGCTAAGCTAAAAGAAAAATCTTTGAATGCTAGAATGAAATATGACCCTGCTTTTGCTACTTCACCTATCTGTATTTCTGATAACGATTATGATTTCTCTATCGATCCTGAGATAATTACTTTGGTTGAATCTGATCCGTTTTATGGCTATGAATCTGAAACTGATGTGGCACATCTTACTAAATTGAATGATATAGCCACCCTATTCACTAATGAGGAAAAATTCGTTACTACCATATCCTTAAGTTATTTTCGTTCTCATTAAAGGGTGATGCTAAAATATGGTTTAATTCTCTTGCTCCTGGTTGTGTGCATAGTCCCCAGGATATGATTTATTACTTCTCTGCTAAATATTTCCCCGCTCATAAGAAACGAGCTGCCTTAGGGGAAATATATAATTTTGTGCAAATTGAAGAATAGAGTCTCCCACAAGCTTGGGGGAGGCTTCTCCGATTACTTAATGCTTTGCCTGATCATCCTCTCAAGAAAAATGAAATACTTAATATCTTTTATAATGGACTAACCGATGCTTCCAGAGACCACCTGTATAGTTGTGCTGGTTGTGTTTTTAGGGAAAGAAGTATTGATCAAGCTGAATTGCTATTGAATGATATGTTGAGTAATGATAATGATTGGACACTTCCTGAACCAACTCCTAAGCCAACTCCGAAGAAAAGGGGTATTCTATTTCTCAGTCTTGAAGATATGCAAGAGGCAAAGAAATCTATGAAAGAAAAGGGTATTAAAGCTGAAGATGTTAAGAATTTACCACCTATTGAAGAAATACATGATCTTGATAACCCGACATAGGTATTAAAGGTAAATTCTCTCTGTAGATTTGATGAAGGTGATATTCCTCGTAATAAGTCTGCTAGCCAATGCTTGGATGAGTTTGATAATTTTATTGTTAAACAAGAAAACTTCAATGCTTATGTTGGTAGACAATTGAAACGTAATGCTTATATGATTGAACACTTGAGTGATTATATGTCTAGAGTTAAAGGTGAACTTAAAATTATTAGTAAACATGCTTCTATGCTTACCAGTCAAGTAGAACAAGTACTTAAGGCTCAGAATGATTTGCTCAGTGAATTAAATAATAAGAAAATTGATAATGTTGTTAGAGTTATGACTAGAGGGGGTAAAATGACTCAGGAACCTTTGTATCCTGAGGGCCACCCTAAGAGAATTGAGCAAGATTCTCAGAGAACTAATGTTGATGTACCTAGTTCTTCTAAGAAGAAGAAAAAGAAAAATGATAGGGCTTTGCATGCTTCTAGTGAACCTGTTGTTTACACACCTGAGAATCCCAATGATATTTCTATTTCTGATGCTGAAACACAATCTGGTAATGAATGTGAACCTAGTGATGATGTTAATGGTGATGTTCATGTTGATGCTCAACCTAGCAATAATGATGATGTAGATATTGAACCTGCTGTTGATCTTGATAACCCACAATCAAAGAATCAACGTTATGATAAGAGAGACTTTGTTGCTAGGAAGCATGGTAAAGAAAGAGGACCATGGGTTCAGAAACCCATGCCTTTTCCTCCTAAACCATCCAAGAAAAAGGATATGAGGATTTTGAGCGCTTTGCTGAAATGATTAGACCTATCTTTCTGCGTATGCGTTTTACTGATATGCTTAAAATGAATCCTTATGCTAAGTACATGAAAGATATTGTTACAAATAAAAGAAATCTATCGGAAGCTGAAATTTCCACCATGCTTGCTAATTATAATTTCAAGGGTGGAATACCAAAGAAACTTGGAGATCCAGGAGTACCAACTATACCATACTCCATTAAAAGAAACTATGTTAAAACTACTTTATGTGATCTTGGAGCCGGTGTTAGTGTTATGGCTCTCTATTTATATCGTAGACTTGATTTGAATAAGTTGACACCTAATGAAATATCTTTTCAAATGGCCGATAAATCAACTGCTATGCATGTCAGTACTTGTGCGGATGTGCCTGTTGTGGTTGCAAACGTTACTATTTTAATGGACTTTGTTATTCTTGATATTCCCGAGGATGATAGTATGTCGATTATTCTTGGTAGACCCTTTTTGAATACTGGAGGGGCTGTTATTGATTGCAACAAAGGCAATGTCACTTTTCATGTTAATGGTAATGAGCATACGGTACACTTTCCGAGGAAACAACCTGAAGTCCACAGTATAAATTCTATTAGAAAAACATCAATAATTACTATTGGAGGTTTCGAATTTCCTCTTACTACTGTCAAAAACAAATATGATATTCTTATTGTTGGGGACATGCATATCCCCGTTGAGATAACTTAGTGTTATTCGAAAATTCTTCGGTTTCATGTTATTCGGAAAGAGTTTGTTAACAATACTTGATCAACCTTGTTAGTGGATTCCTTTTGATGAGCATGAGATGGATGAAGTTAGAAAGCACAACTCTCTGTACCCTCCTTTTACTTTCTGTTATTTAGATTAAATGTAGCAAAAATAGTATTTTCTGTCTGTTTTCTGAATTATCCTTGCAATAAAAATGTCTCGAAAATAAAAGTTCTCCAAATGTCCTGAAAATTATATATGATTTTTTGTAGAATATTTAAGAATATATGGCACTGAGAACACATCAGGGGGACCCACTATATGGCCAAGAGGGTCCAGGGCGCGCCCCCTGCCTCATGGACCGCACGTGGGGCCCCTCCACTTATTCCTGCACCCACACACTTCGTCTTCCCCCAGAAAAAATCATCCCACAGCTCAAACCCGTGTTCTAGCTCATCTTGCTGCCATTTTTGATCTCCTAGCTCAAAGCTCCATTCACAAAACTGCTTTGGGGGATTGTTCCTCGGTATGTGACTCCTCCAATGGTCCAATTAGTTTTAGTTCTAGTGCTTTATTTATTGCAAATTTTTGCTGCTTAGGTAACCCTGTTCTTGAGCTTGCATGTCAAATTTATGTGGTCAAAAGTAGTTTTAATGCATGATATATCCTCTAGGCACTTGTAGGAGTAGTTGCTATCAATCTTGCTGAGTTTGATTCACTTTTATTTTGAGTCACTAAAAATTTCAGAAATTTTTCAGAGGAAGAAAAATGTTTAGGAATATGTACCAAGGTGGTTCCTCAAGGAATCAAGGACCAAGGCTCGCGATACGTGAGCAGGACGATGAACCACCAAGGGAAGCTCAAGTGCGGCCTTGTGAATGGCCGTTAGAGGAGTTTATGGTCCAAGCAGGCATCAAGGATGAATTTGACACGTATATGCGTAATGCTGATCTTGAGGACTTCGTGTCAGAAAAGTGCCGGCAATACCGCTACCTAACTGATTCCTTTGTGAGAAGGTTTAAATTTATATCCTCACGCAATTCTCACACTGTTTTATTTGCTCTTTATGATAAATCATATACCATGGATTTAGAAGATTTTAATACTGCTTGTAAACTCCCGTAGTGGGGCAATGTTAGTGAACCTCGCAAATCTGAATATAAAGACTTTCTTGCTAGTATTACTGTGGGGGAATCTAGAGAAATCACACAAGCTACCATAGGGAGCATTCATTTCCCTTCCTTACATTATTTTGCTCTCTTCATTGGTAGATTCATTAATGGTAAAGATGAGTCTTGTCACATGTGCGTTCTAGATCTTAGTGTCCTCAAGAGTGCGGTATTAGGTGATAAACAATATAACTTGGGGGCCATTGTTGCACGAAGGTTGCATCACAACAGTATAAGTGGAGATTTGTTTGGTGGAATTTATGCAACTCATGTAGCTAATTATCTTAATATATCCATACATGGAAATGATATTGACTTGCCTACTGCTTATCTAGATTATGACGCTATGGTTCGCCAGCAATTTGTTGAGAGGAACGATCAGTTCCTCCAGTACCGACTAATCTTTGATAGACAGCACACCATCCATGTTGCTCTCCCTGCTCCAACTTTCTTTGACTTTCAGGCAAAAAGGAGATATGTTATAACTAGGGAGGAGGCGAACGAGTACAAGAGGAGGACGGAGGCTGCTCACCAGGCAGTAGCTGCTGCATCTCAGTATGACCCCAAATACAACTTTGGATATCCACCAGGCCAGCCATGGCCCTAGACCAACTTAGGCCAAAAGCCTAAGCTTGGAGGAGTACATATTTCTCATCGACATTACATTCATGTTCACACACTCATGCTAGTTGTCGGTGCTCATACTTTTTCATTGTACTACCCATGCTAGTTTATTTTATTTTCTAAGCCTTCTTCTTGTGTGTTTGAAAAACCTTAAGAAAAAACAAAAAAAATTAGTTGTAGCTTTTAGCTAGTCTACTTCCCATGCCTGTAGTAGTAGTAACTAAAAGAAAACCGAAAAAGATTTCTCGTTCTTCTTTTGCTTGTTGGGAGCTTTCCCGTGTAAATAGTTTTGTTTCTATTTCTTTTCTTTGGGGGTCGAGAGGAGAAGACCATGATGGAAATGTTGATTGCTCTTATATGCATTATTGTTGATCTAACCAAGAGCCCATATTACCTTGTCTTCTCCCTTGTATTAAATGCTTGTAGGTTCCAGCTTAGTCCAATGCATGTGCACTATTATTATTATCCACACTTCGGCCGTGCAAGTGAAAGGCAACAATGACGATATATGATGGACTGATTGAGATGAGAGAAGCTGGTATGAACTCGACCTATCTTGTTTTTGTAAATATGATTAGTTCATCATTCCTGATTCAGCCTATTATGAATGAAACATGTTTGCAATGACAATTAGAGATTATAATTGCGCATGCCATGCTTAACTAGCTAGGAGTTTATAATGGTTTACCTTGCGTGGCAACATGCTATTAAAATGGTTGTGATGTGGTATGATAGGGTGGTATCCTCCTTTGAATGATTCGAGTGGCTTGACTTGGCATGTTCACACATGTAGTTGAAACAAAATCAACATAGCCTCCACGATATTTATGTTCATGGTGAATTATATCCTACTCATGCTTGCACTTAGTGTTGATTAATTTTAATGCATGTTCATGACTGTTGTCGCTCTCTAGCTGGTCGCTTCCCAGTCTCTTTCTACCCTTCACTTGTTCTAAGCGGGAATATTGTTTGTGCATCCACTTCCATAAACCCCAAAAGTTATTCCATATGAGTCCACCATACCTTCCTATATGTGGTATCTACCTACCATTCCAACTAAATTTGTATGTGCCAAACTCTAAAACTTCAAATGAAATTATGCTTTGTATGCTCGAATAGCTCATGTATCAACTAGGGCTATCTATATCTTCCATGCTAGGTGGGTTATTCTCACGAGGAGTGGACTCTGCTCCATATTCACGAGAAAATGGCTAGTAACCGGGATGCCCAGTCCCATTGTCGGTGTCAAAACCGGCGGATCTCGGGTAGGGGGTCCCGAACTGTGCGTCTAAGGCGGATGGTAACAGGAGGCAGGGGACACAATGTTTTACCCAGGTTCGGGCCCTCTTGATGGAGGTAAAACCCTGCGTCCTGCTTGATTAATATTGATGATATGGGTAGTACAAGAGTAGATCTACCACGAGATCAGAGAGGCTAAACCCTAGAAGCTAGCCTATGGTATGATTGTATGTTGTAGTTGTTGTGTCCTACGGACTAAAACCCTCCGGTTTATATAGACACCGGAGAGGGTTAGGGTTACACAAGGTCAGTTACAAAGGAGGAGATACACATATCCGTATTGCCTAGCTTGCCTCCCACGCCAAGTAGAGTCCCATCCGGACACGAGACGAAGTCTTAAATCTTGTATCTTCATAGTCTAACAGTCCGGCCAATGGAGATAGTCCAGCTGTCCGGAGACCCCCTAATCCAGGACTCCCATAGTAGCCCCTGAACCAAGCTTTCAATGACAATGAGTCCGGCGCGCAGTATTGTCTTCGGCATTGCAAGGCGGGTTCCTCCTCCAAATATACCACGGAAGAATTTGAATATAAGGACAGTGTCCGACCCTGCAA
The DNA here is from genome assembly GCF_018294505.1 of Triticum aestivum. Lineage (NCBI taxonomy): Eukaryota > Viridiplantae > Streptophyta > Magnoliopsida > Poales > Poaceae > Triticum > Triticum aestivum. Next base: position 136,684,207 of record NC_057794.1, read on the forward strand.
AATAAGTTCCACATACCACCGTAGAGAGAATAATATTTCCACAAATCCAATTTGCTGACTTGTTTTGGCAACATGACATTATGCCATGGCCCGGTGATTATTCGAACCGTTTCCTTTAACTAGCCCCGCACATAACGCAAGGCAGTTTTTTTGACACGTCATTCAAAGCAGAGATCGTGTCCCCTTATCATGGGATTCTCATCAATACGGGCGTGGGTAACTCAACCGCGCCATCGATTATGGCGCTTGGGGATAAGCGAGTTTTACCAGGCTAGTGGGGACGCTTAGTTTCGTCCGCCCATATAAAGGGATAAGGATTCACCTTTTCATCCATGCCTTCTTCCTCCTTTGCTCATCCGTTTTCGCACACTCGAGCTCTAGCGCCCAAGTCTGCACTTCCCACCTCAACCTTCTCCAACCATGTCCGGAGCGGGAGGCAGGTGGATGGTCTCCTACGTCACGGAGGGACACATCAAGAAGCTAAGGAGAGCCGGATACCTGCCCGACGACATCGCGCACCGGCTCCCAGATGAGGGGCAGCTCATCCCCACCCCTGGGCCCCATGAGAGGGTAGTGTTACTCACACATTTCCTCCATGGACTGGGATTCCCTCTTCACCCATTTGTCCAGGGGCTCATGTTCTACTACGGCCTGGATTTTCATGATCTAGCCCCGAACTTCATCCTCAACATCTCAACGTTTATCGTCGTGTGCGAGGCCTTCCTCCGCATCAAGCCCCACTTTGGCTTATGGCTGAAGACCTTAAATGTCAAGCCGAAGGTAGTGGGCGGCCGCCAGGCGGAGTGCGGAGGCGCCATGGTGTGCAAGATGCCCAATGTTACATGGCTCGAGGGCTCCTTTGTGGAAACCATAAAGGGGTGGCAATCAGGGTGGTTCTACATCACCGAGCTGCGTGACCCTGCATGGGCAGCGGCCCCCGAGTTCCGATCTGGCATCCCCATGTGGCTCACCTCCTGGAAAGAGAAGGGTCTGTCCTACGGTAGTTCGGGAGAGCTGACCGGACTCCAAGCATGTATTCAAAACATGGTGAACAAGAAGCTCAAACTCGTCAACGTAGTCCAGGTCATGCTCATCCGCCGGATCCTGCCGTGTCAACAACGGGCCTTCAACTTGTGGGAGTTCGACCCGGCGCAGCACCAAACTCTAAACAGGCTCTTCGAAACAACACACGAGGATGCCTGGAAGGTGCTATTCAAGGGCGCCGAGGTTCCTCCTCCTACTACCGAGGATCGCGGATTCTGCGCGAAGCGCCAAGCCAGCGCGGTAAGCTGTTTTACCTCTTCAAGATACTTGTTTTACATAGTTTGACTCTATGCGGGATCTAAGCTCCCGTTCCTTTGACAGGATTGGCAGGAAATGGCCGCACAGATCGACTGTCCGGCTCCTTTGCCCGAAGGCCCAGCAAATGCTCTCCTGACGGAGATGCTGACTCCAGCTCCTTACAAGGTGCCAGAGAAGACCAAGAAGGCCAAGGGAACCCGAAAGAGTTCCCGGCGCCAGGTGTTATTGGACTCAGCGTCTGATGACTCTGCGGCACACTCCTCACCCAAAGACGAGGAGGAAGAAGAAGATGCTCCCCCTCCAGGCGGGGGAGACAAGAAAAGGAAGGCCGCCCCAACTGGGGGGCGAAGGGTCCAAGAAGGGAAGGACTCTCCTTCCGGACAGTTCCACTGCCGCCGACGAAGGCAAAGACGAGTGGTTGCCCAGGGCCAAGCCCCTGGGGAGATCGTAAGTATTCGGATACCTGAGTAACTCATAGCATTCCTTTGTTGCACTGCTTTCCCTAACGCCGAACATGATTATGCAGGTCGCCACGAGCTAGTATCGATGTATCATCGGACGACTCCCTGGGCTCGTCGGACATGGATAGCGATCCAGTCCCGACCGCCACCTCCCCTCATCCTGCTGACGACGCCGAGGTGCTGTCTCACGAGGCACTGGATCGAGGGGAGACAGTCCCGGAGGCGCCTCAAGGCAGCCTCCCGGACTCCGGGAGCCGAGGGGACAAGGCCCCTGAGAGCTCCGAGTTCGGACCTCAGCCGAACATCGCGCCAGAACCTCCAGTGGTTCCGGGCTCGGGCAGGCGGCCTCCTTCTAAGTGGGGCGAGACACCTGTGCCGGTGACCTCTGTCCATCCAGAGGTGCCGGACAATCTGCTGGGAGCGCTTTGTAGTGCTTCCATCGATGAGGAGCACCGCACTATCATGAGTGCGGTGATCCAGAAGGTTCAATCCGCCAAGAGTGGATTGACTGAAGCCTGTGGCAGCCTTCTAACAGGCTTTGAGGTAAGTGTTTGAAATATAGGAAAATATTACCGCATAGACAGTAGCTCCTGATGCTCTGTTCGGTGTTCACAAAGAAAAGTCGAACAGAGGATCAAACAATATCGCAGGAGTCTAATATGAGTATGTGAACCGCCGCACTGACTGCGGAAGTTGCCGTACTGAAGCAGGACCTCGAGGGTTCCAAGAAAGAGCTCGGCCTTGCCAAGAGGCAGCTCGAGGAGAACAAGGGTAAGTAATACCCTATCTATAGATATGTATATATAAAAGAAGACGCGATTGCAAAATGACAGGACCATCGTATATTTGCCAGGGCCACGACCGAGGTGGCAACCCTGAAGCAAGCGCTAACCAAGGCCGAAGATAAAGCGGCCAAGGAGCGCACCGAGCGGGAAAAGCAAGAGGCTCGTGTGGGCGAGGTGTAGCAAGAGCTCCAGGCTCTCGTGACGAAGCACGAGGCGTTGGAGCTTGACTCGAAGACGCGGGAGTCTGAGCTTGCCGCGGCCCTGGAGAGCGCAAAAAGTGCCAAGGCCGAAGCCCAAAAGGCCCTCCAGGAGATTGATGCGATGAAGAAAATAGCGGCGGGTAAGGCATTCTATATTCAAAGCAAGCATGTGAAAGTAAATTACCTGTTACTTACCCGAATCCAGAGCTCTCCAGAAGCATTCGCAGATTTGCCCCGCAGCGTGTCGGATGCCGCACAGTTTTATCAGGCCGAGGAGGGGAGCTCAACGAAAAAGCTGTTATGGTCTTAGTATACTGGGACCGAACACCCGGTGCCCATGAGCGACCAGCTGAAGCAGCTGGTCGAGCTACATAAAGCGGCCGAACAGGCCATGAAGGGCTTTATAGTCTGGCTGTGGCCTGGCGACGCCCTTCCGAACAGCTACTTCGGCCTGCTGAGGCGGCTTGTGGACGCCTGCCCACGGCTGGAGGTCGTCAAGCGGTCTGTCTGCATCGAAGGTGCACGTCGGGCTTTCGCCCGCGTGAAGGTGCAATGGGCCAAGCTAGACGTCGTGAAGCTGATTAAGGAGGGACCACCGCAGGGCAAGGAGCATTGCACCCCCGAAATTTATTATGAGGGTGTCCTGAAGGGTGCTCGTCTTGTAGAGGACGAATGTTCAAAGGATGTAATATTTGAGTAAACTTGCTCGTGTGATCCTGTATGATGAAAACTTGTTTCATATGCGCTATGCAATGCTTGTGTGAATTTAAAATATTACCTTCTGTTTGGATGTTTATCCAATCTGAGAGATGGCTAGTCCTCGGCTTCTGCCCCCATACCACGAGTGTTGGGGTGTTCGGGATAAACTTGAGCACTCTTGTTCCCATGTTTGGGTCCTTCGAGGGAGGTGCTCAGCACAACGAACAAGGCAACCAGACTAATAATGCTTTATCACTCTCACTTAGCCATATAATTCTATAATTTTAAATTTCGGTGAAGCCCCTGGTATTCGGAAGGCCGAATTCGGGGCGCGATACACGCCTTTAAGCCGGACAGGGCCGGCCCCTCGCTCTAAGCGGCATAAGTCTTTAGGGACTCGAAAACCTCGCCGAACAGCGACCAGTCTCTCGCCTTATCATGACAGTCAGTTTTAGCTTTCTCTACTGAGGTGCTTTAGCCCAGCAGAACCGGGGCACAATCGCAGTTTCTCCTAGCGCTACCTTAGCCGATAGAGTGGAACGTAAGGTACCAAAACAAAGGAGCCGGGCAAACCCAACATTTGACCAAAGACATGATTCGGAGTTGATGCATATAATGCTATAAGTTCGGGGTGCCGCACTTGTGAAAGTGTTCGGACTTTTCACACCATATTGTGGGGTACGTAAGCCCCTGGTGTATTGGCTGTACCAAAGTGTACGGTTGCAAGGCGTCATTAATGAACACATATATATAACAAGAATGCAATAATAGTCGTAATGTTATGCATTGTTTATTCAAAAAGGTGCGTTTAAAGCAGAATGATACAGATGGTGCGATAAGCAAAGAGTAGGACTATGTCCCTTCCAAGGGCAAGCTGAGGAATAGTATTAAATCAAATATCTCGCTCGTTATTGTAATCCACCTGGGAATTCCGTGGTGTGATGTAGCTTTCTACCTCCTTGGTTGCTGCATCATGTGTTCGGCAATAGTGCTGCCGGACAGGGTTTCCAGAGATTAAGGTCCTGAAAAAGAGAAGAATAACCAAACGGGAAGCCCCTAGTGCGGTTTAAGCCGCGCCTTTGGGGCGTGCCGCAGTTGTGCCCCCGCCCCACCTGTGCCCATGGTATTTTTAATGCGTAATTATGTACGCGTGGCACGAGTTTCGCTATTTGGCTGGGACTGGGGTGGGGGCCGCATTGCTACGCGAGCTCAGATCGCGCCAGGCGGTCTAGTTGCCGATTGCTCCGAGCGCGCTTGAAGGTGTCCGGGTCTTGAAATGCCGAACTGGTGGATTGCCTTGAGAGGCTGCTTTGCGCTTCTGCTGTGAGGGCCGCGGTGTGCTCCTCTGTTCGGAGGGAGCACTCTGTGTTTCCATTGACTGTAATAACCCCGCGAGGTCCTGGCATCTTGAGATTGAGGTATGCATAATGCGGTACCGCATTGAATCTCGCAAATGCGGTTCGCCCGAGCAGTGCATGATAACCACTGCGGAACGGGACTATATCGAAGATTAACTCTTCGCTTCGGAAGTTATCCGGGGATCCGAAGACCACTTCCAGTGTAATTGAGCCTGTGCAATGGGCCTCTACGCCTGGAATGACGCCTTAAAGGTCGTTTTTGTGGGTTTGATCCTTGAGGGGTCTATACCCATTTTGCGCACTGTGTCCTGATAAAGCAGGTTCAGGCTGCTGCCGCCATCCATAAGGACTCGAGTGAGGTGAAATCCGTCAATGATTGGGTCCAGAACCAGTGCGGCGAATCCGCCATGACGGATACTAGTGGGATGGTCCCTGCGATCGAAAGTGATCGGATAGGAGGACCATGGGTTGAACTTTGGGGCGACTGGCTCCAACGCATATACGTCCCTGAGCGCACGCTTCCGCTCCCTCTTGGGGATGTGGGTTGCGTATATCATGTTCACCGTCCGCACTTGTGGGGGAAACCTCTTCTGTCCTCCGGTGTGTGGCTGCCGGGGCTCCTCCTCGTCATCGCTATGTGGCCCCTTGTCCTTGTTTTCGGCAATTAACTTGCCGGCCTGCTTGAACACCCAACAATCCCTGTTGGTGTGATTGGCTGGCTTTTCTGGGGTGCCGTGTATTTGACACGAGCGATCGAGTATACGGTCCAAGCTGGACGGACCCGGCGTACTTTGTTTGAATGGCTTTTTCCGCTGACCGGGTTTAGAGCCTTTGAATCCGGCATTGACTGCCGTATCCTCGTATTATCGCTGTTAATGCGGCGCTTATGTTTGTTGCGACGTGACCTGCTATTGCCGTCCTTGGTATCCGAAGTACCATGGTTCTTTGATATGTTATTACTGCGAGCCAGCCAGCTGTCTTCTCCCGCACAAAAGCGGGTCATGAGTGTCGTGAGGGCTGCCATAGATTTCGGCTTTTCCTGACCAAGGTGCCGGGCTAGCCATTCATCGCGGATGTTGTGTTTGAAAGCCGCTAGGGCCTCTGCATCTGGACAGTCGACGATTTGATTTTTTCTCTATTAGGAACCGAGTCAAGAATTGCCTGGCCGATTCTTCTGGCTGCTGAATTATGCGGCTCAAGTCATCGGCATCTGGTGGCCGCACATAAGTGCCCTGAAAGTTGTCGAGGAATGCGGCTTCCAGATCTTCCCAACAGCTAATGGACTCTGCTGGCAAGCTGTTAAGCCAATGCCGCGCTGGTCCCTTGAGCTTTAGTGGGAGGTATTTGATGGCGTGTAAGTCATCACCGCGGGCCATGTGGATGTGGAGGAGGAAATCCTCAATCCATACCGCGGGATCTGTTGTGCCGTCGTATGATTCAATATTCACAGGTTTGAAACCTTCTGGGATTTGATGATCCAGTACTTCGTCTGTGAAGCATCAGGGGTGTGCGGCGCCTCTGTATTGGGCTATATCGCAACGCAGCTCGAATGGGTCTTGCCCGCTGTGTCCGGCCCGGCCGGATTTACTTTTACTGTATCCGGCGTGACGTTTATCGTCTCGCATAGTGGCGCGCCCTCGTGATCCGTAGATCGATCTTGCATGCTTTGCTTTGTCCTCCAATATGTCTCGCAGGTCTGGCGTATCTCCCCATGCCTTTTTATTTGAATGACGTCGGGGTGCAGGCTGAGTTTTTGGTTGGAATGCCTCTCTATCGCGGCCACGAGGTGGCCGATCAGCCATGTCATACGCTTCTTCCTCCAGTCGGGGTAGCAACCTGTATTTTGGGTAATTCTTGGAGGGGCGCTTGAGTTTATGTTCCTCGGCTGCGGGGACTTCAGTCCATCTGCTGCTTTTTCTTAAGGCTATTTGCCGTGGCTATAAGCCGGCGTTTGAAGCTCTCTTGTTTGACAGGATCCTCTGGCACGGCAAATTCGTCGTCGCCGAGGCTTGCCTCGTCTTCGTAGGGGGGCATGTAATTATCATCCTCCGTCTCTCCATCTGCCACTCTCTCAGGAGGGCTGGCTCCTCCATCCTCTCGCTCTAAATCTTGCTGGAGGGGATTGTTGTTGTCTTCGGCACTATCCAGAGTGTTATTATCTCCTGTGCCAGTATCACCACTTTTGCTTTGGTGGGACTTAGAGCGGCGCCGCTGACGTCGGCGCTTGGGTTGCTTCTTGGAGGGGTCATCCTTCGCTATCTCGTCGCCATTGCCTTCTTTGGGTGTATCCACCATGTATATACCGTATGATGAGGTGGCTGTCCAGTGCCCTATGGGTAGTGGTTCCACTTCGTCTCCCGCATCGTCGTCTGTACCGTCGATGTCTTCAGAGTCGAAGTCGATCATGTCGGTTAAGTCATCGACAGTGGCTACTAAGTGGGTGGGGGTTGGGCCGCGAATTTCTTCATTGTCCGCATCCCAGTCCCGCCGGACATAGTTTAGGACCCTCCTGACAAGGAGAGAGACCTTAATGAGTTCAGTATGTCGCCAAAGGGCCAGTGCTGAAAAATATCCGCGGAGGTAAACTCCATGATCGGTGCCCAATCGGATTCGATAGGAACGGGCGCAGGCGGTTCGGAGTCCGTGGCCGGAGAAGGATCCGACAGTTTAACAACATGGCTCTCGTGTAAGGTAAGGTCAATGTTTGGCTCGATCGCCGCTGAGGGTAAGGCCTCCGTGGCGGGGTCCATCCACCTGTCCATGGACGGCGCAACCGGCTCCGAATTGAGGGTCGGAGCGGCTGCCTGTGCGATCTCCTGAACACTGTCCGACGGTAGAGCTAAATCTTACTCATCGTGATCGCGTGACGCACAAGGCAGATGCTCGAATCCATCGAAGATCAAGTCTCCATGGATATTTTCCGTGTAGTTTAAGCTCCCAAACCTGACCTGGTGGCCAGAGGCGTAACTTTCAATCTGCTCCAGATGACCAAGCGAATTGGCCCGCAGTGCAAAGCCGCCGAACACAAAGATCTATCCGGGGAGAAAAGTCTCACCCTGGACTGCATCGCCATCGATGATAGTAGGAGCCATCAAGCCTAACGACGACGACACAGAGGAACTCTCAATGAAAGCACCAATGTCAGTGTCAAAACCGACGGATCTCGGGTAGGGGGTCCCGAACTATGCGTCTAAGGCGGATGGTAATAGGAGGCAGGGGACACAATGTTTTACCCAGGTTCGGGCCCTCTTGATGGAGATAAAACCCTACGTCCTGCTTGATTAATATTGATGATATGGGTAGTACAAGAGTAGATCTACCACGAGATCTGAGAGGCTAAACCCTAGAAGCTAACCTATGGTATGATTGTATGTTGTAGTTGTTGTGTCCTACGGACTAAAACCTTCCGGTTTATATAGACACCGGAGAGGGTTAGGGTTACACAAGGTCGGTTACAAAGGAGGAGATACACATATCCGTATTGCCTAGCTTGCCTCCCATGCCAAGTAGAGTCCCATCTGGACACGAGACGAAGTCTTGAATCTTGTATCTTCGTAGTCTAACAGTCCAGCCAATGGAGATAGTCCGGCTGTCCGGAGACCCCCTAATCTAGGACTCCCACACCCATGCTTAAATTAAAATAATTGCAAACAAAACTCCCCCGGGATTGTTGTTAGTTGGAGGTACCCATTCTTTCGGACAAGCCATGGATTGATGTTTGTTGGTGGTGGGGGAGTATAAAATTTACCATTCTGTTTGGGAACCACGTATAATGTGTGTAGCATGGAAGATATCGAGATCTCTCAGTTGTTATGTTGACAATGAAAGTATGCCACTCAAAATATTATTTATCTTTATTTCAAAAATCAAGCTCTAGCACCTCTACAAATCCCCGCTTCCCTCTAAGAAGGGCTTATCTATTTACTTTTATGTTGAGTCATCACCCTCTTATTAAAAAGCACCAGTTGGAGAGCACTGCTGTCATTTGCATGCATTACTATTAGTTTACATTGAGTATGACTGGATCTCTTTTACCATGAATTATAATGTCTAGTCAGTCCTTGGTCTTTAGAGGTGCTCTCCATTTATGTTTTGCGGTCTCCGAAAGGGCTAGCGACATACCATCTTGTTAAATCATATTATGATTGTCTTGAGAAAGTGTTGTCATCCGAGATTTATTATTATTGCTCGCTAGTTGATTATGCTATTGATATGAGTAAACATGAGACCTAAGTGTTATTGTGAATATGGTTAGTTCATAATCTTTGCTGAAATCTTGAATGCTGGCTTTACATATTTACAACAACAAGAGCAAATAGAGTTTGTAAAAGTATTTCTTTATCAGTTTCAGTTTGTCAACTGAATTGCTTGAGGACAAGCAAAGGTTTAAGCTCGGGGGAGTTGATATGTCTCCATCGTATCTACTTTTCCTAACACGTTTGCCCTTGTTTTGGACTCTAACTTGCATAATTTGAATAGAACTAACCCGGACTGACATTGTTTTCAGCAGAATTGCCATGGTGTTATTTTTGTGTAGAAATAAAAGTTCTCAGAATGTAACACCCCGGACGCAACTTTCCCAATTTGTACTCCAACTCTTGCCGTTTCCGGTGTTAAGTTATTTTATTTTCTCGGGTTCAGGTCTTTGTCTCCGTGTGTTGTTATCGTTGTCATGCATCTCATATCATGTCATCATGTGCATTGCATTTGCATACGTGTTCGTCTCATGCATTCGAGCATTTTCCCCATTGTCCGTTTTGCATTCCGGCGCTTCGTTCTCCTCCGGTGGTCATTTCTAGCTTTCTTTCATGTGTGGGGATTTCCGGATTGGACCGAGACTTGCCAAGCGGCCTTGATTTACTACCGGTAGACCGCCTGTCAAGTTTCGTATCATTTGGACTTCGTTTGATACTCCAACGGTTAACCGAGGGACCGAAAAGGCCTCGTGTCTGTTGCAGCCCAACACCCCTCCAATTTGGCCCAAAACCCACCAAACTCTGCTCCATCATCTAGAGCGTTCGATCACGATCGCGTGGCCGAAAACCGCACCTCATTTGGACTCTCCTAGCTCCCTCTATGGCTATAAATAGATCCCCTCCGTTTTCGGATCTCCTTCCTCCTCGAAACCCTAAAATCCCCTTGCGCACCGCCGGACAAGATCGGCACCGACGGACATTGTCCGGCCCGCCTCTCCGCCGCCACGTGGAGCCCCGGGATTCGTCCGCCCGGGCGCCCACATCGCCCGCCGCCGCCACTCTCGCTCCGGCCCGGGAGGCCCGCAGTCGGCCCCCGCGTGGCCTGTTCCCCGCCGCCTCTCCTGCCTCACCGCGTCGCCGCCTCTCCTCCTCCGGCCGCCGCCTGCTCCGCCCCGCCGCTTCGACGCCGGCGCGCCGCCGCCCCGCCATCGCCACCGCCCGGCCCTGTGCTCCGCGCCTCGCCTCCACCGCCCGCCGCCCGGCGCATCCTCGGTCGCCGGCGCCCCGCGCCGTGGGAGCCTCGCCGCCGCCTTCGTCTTCCTCGCCGGAGCAACCGTCGCCCTCACCGGAGTTTTAGTTCTCGCTGGTGAATAGTGTAGATCCGACCGGGCCTCGGTTTCCGTGCAACCCTAGATCTGAGAGAGGAGGTTGATTTTTTTCCAAGTCCCTGATATTTCAGTCCATGTGCACATGTTTGTAGCCCCGTAACTTTGCATCCGTAGCTCCGATTCATGCATATAGCATATCAAAATGTTCGTCTCAGAGAGTGCATCATTTCCTTCCATTGCATCATTTTCATTTGAGCTCATCTTGATGCCCGAAATGCTGTTAGAAAAGGGCTACTTGAGTTAATTGCCAGATCTGTTACTCCGTTTAGCACTTTTGTCATTTTTGCCATGATTAATATGTGCATGCTATGCCCATGAGTTCTACATGTGTTTTGTTAAGGGTTTTGTCATCTCTCCAGAGGTGCAACCCATGTATTTTTATGATGTGTGTGGTGACTAGTGCAAGCTTCCAAAGTGGTGCACTTGCTAATTCTGTTTTCAGGGACTTAGTAATTTCACCAAGTCCTGGAGCTGTTTATCTCATGATGCCATATGTTCATGTTGTTTCCTAGTGATTCGTGCCTCTTTTGAGGATGATAAGTAAGGATGTTTTGTTAATGTTGTAGTGCTCTATCCATCCATGTCTTTGTTTGCAATTATGGAGCAACCTAGCTTGAGTCAACCGAGCTCTACTTTTGCTACTTTGTGAATCTGGGCAAATTGTCAACTTGTTTGCAATTTTGCCGGTGATGTTGTAGTTGATCCGTCCATGCTATGCTATTGTTCTTGCCATGTCTAGATTGCATTTTGTGCCTTCTTGATGGGTGTATGATTGTCTTGCCATGACTTGCACCGTAGTGAGTGCATCGAGCTCGTGAACATGGCTACTTGAGTTATATTTCAGCATGTGTCAGTTTTTCACTAAGTCCGAAAACTGATTATGTTTTTGCTATGTTCACATGCTTGCAATTGTATTTTCTAATCCCTTTTGGCTCAAGGTCACTAAGGGATTTTTGTTAAGCTCTTTGAGTAGCTCCATGACATGCTTTACTTTGCCATGTTCAGGTCCTGTAGCTTGTATTTTTGTGGCTCCGAAGAGGGCTATCTGATCTGAAATTCCAGACAAGTGTTAAATTCACTAAGTCTGAGATCTGTTTGTCATATGCATTTTTGCCATGCTTGTTTGAACCTGTTAATGGATGAATTGGCCGTAGCTCAGTGCTTGACTTTTGTTAAGCATCTTGTATGCATCCCGGCCATGTATTTTGTTGTCATGTTTGGGTGCTGTAGCATGTTCATCTCATTGCATTTAGATGCCTACTTGCTGTAAATCGCAGACCGGTGTCATTTTTGGATCGCTTGCCATTTCCAACCGTAACTCCGATTCCGGCGTTCTTTATATCGTTTTCAAGCGATTTCATCTGATCTTTCCATTGGCACACTTGGTTTTCCAAGTTGAGGCCAGGTTCATGCATTTCCTGTCATATCTTGCATTTTACATCCCGCATCGCATCCCGCATAGCATATCATCTTTGCATCGTGTTGTTTGAGTTTGCACGTGGTTGATTGTATCCTTGTTGCTTGTTTGTCTTGTTTGGTTAGAGCCGGGAGACGAGTTCGCTAACGAGGAGCCCGTTGACTTTGCTTTCGAGGATCCAGTCAACTCTGACAACTGTGCAGGCAAGATGATCATACCCTCGAAATCACTACTATCTTTGCTATGCTAGTTTGCTCGCTCTTTTGCTATGCCAATGCTACGATGCCTGCCACTTGCTTGCAAGCCTCCCAAATTTCCATGTCAAACCTCTAACCCACCATTGTCCTAGCAAACCGTTGATTGGCTATGTTACCGCTTTGCTCAACCCCTCTTATAGCGTTGCTAGTTGCAGGTGAAGATTGGAGGTTGTTCCTTGTTGGAACATCATTTATTTACTTGTTGGGATATCATTATATTGCCATGTTATCTTAATGCATCTATATACTTGGTAAAGGGTGGAAGGCTCGGCCTCTCGCCTAGTGTTTTGTTCCACTCTTGCCGCCCTAGTTTCCGTCATATCGGTGTTATGTTCCCGGATTTTGCGTTCCTTACGCGGTTGGGTTATAATGGGAACCCCTTGATATTTCGCCTTGATTAAAGCTTTTCCAGCAATGCCCAACCTTGGTCTTACCATTTGCCACCTAGCCTCTTTTTCCCTCGGGTTTCCGGAGCCCGCGGGTCATCGTATTTAAACCCCCCCGGGCCAGTGCTCCTCTGAGTGTTGGTCCAAACTAGAGTCCCGTGCAGCGCCCCCTCGAGGAAACTCGAGGTTTGGTTATAGTTGTATGGAGCGCTCATCTGAGTGTGCCCTGAGAAAGAGATGTGTGCAGCTCCTATTGGGATTTGTCGGCACATTCGGGCGGTGTTGCTGGTCTTGTTTTAACCTGTCGAAGTGTCTTGAGTTACCGAGATACCGAGTCTGATCGGAACGTCTTGGGAGGAGGTCTATTCCTTCGTTGACCGTGAGAGCTTGTCATGGGCTAAGTTGGGACTCCCCTGCAGGGATTTGAACTTTCGAAAGCCGTGCCCGCGGTTATGGGCAGATGGGAATTTGTTAATGTCCGGTTGTAGATAACTTGAACCTTAATTAATTAAAATGAATCAACTGAGTGTGTTACCGTGATGGCCCCTTCTTGGCGGAGGTCGGGAAGTGGACACGGTGTTGGAGTAATGTTTGCGCAGGTTGCTCTCTAGTTTCTCGCTCGCGCTTTGCCTCCTCTTCTCGCTCTCTTCTGCGTATAAGTTAGCCACCATATTTTGCTAGTCGCTTGCTGCAGCTCCACTCATATTTACCTTGCCTTACCTATAAGCTTAAATAGTCTTGATCGCGAGAGTGCGAGATTGCTGAGTCCCTGTGGCTCACAGATTACTATTACACCAGATGCAGGGCCTGATGATTCCGCTCCAGGAGACGCGTATGAGCTCAAGTGGGAGTTCGACGAGGACTCTCAACGTTACCATGTTTCCTTCCCCGATGATCAGTAGTGGTGCCCAGTTGGGGGTGATTGGGACCGTGTCGCATGTTGGGTTCTCTTTTATTTTGGCGCCGTAGTCGGGCCATGATTGTTTGTATGATGTAATGTTATTTATGTACTTGATTGACGTGGCGAGTGTAAGCCAACTATGTTATCTCCCCTTTATTATTTATATTACATGGGATGTTGTGAAGATTGCCTAAGTTGCGACATATGCCTTCAATGTGATTATGTCTCTAAGTCGTGCCTCGACACGTGGGAGCTATAGTCGCATCGAGGGTGTTACAAGTTGGTATCAGAGCCTTCCCCGACCTTAGGAGCCCCATTGCTTGATCGTTTTTAGCGGCCGAGTTGTGTCTAGAAAAATGTTTTGAGACTTTAGGAATTATATATCGGAGAGTTTAGGAATTCTTTGTACTTCCCAGTCTCCTCATCACTCTGGTAAGGCATCCTGACATAGAGTTTTGACTCTTCTCTTCTCAAATTTCACTAAAAAAAGTTTAGGATCACGCGGGTATCTTGGAATCGTTCCGATGGTTTTATGATGAGAACATTGTCTTGGTGCCTCCTGTCAGGGGTTTAGTGGAAGTGTCCCGGGGAGTTGAGCTGTGAGGTGTTGTCATCATAATTTTATCGTTGCAATTCTGGAATACCTGAGTTTAGTACGCCGACATCGAAAATCTCTTTTATGCAGTTCGTTGGTGAGATAACCTCGATGCCACCTAGTACTGGGCCGGGAGTTCGGGAGTATCGCCATAACTTGTATAACGGATGCTTTTCGAAGGTTGAGGTAGATGGTTTCCGAAGGTTTCTTGGTTATGTGTTGAAGGATGGATACAGCTGGATGTAGGATTTGCTAGTTTGGGTGAGATATTATGCTTCCCCTGTATCCCCAACACCTGATTGCATAACCGGAAAGGTTCAGGAGTTTCATAGGTGGGAATTCTTGTAGCTCTAGATCTTCTTCCACGGATATTGGTTTGAGATTGGGATTTCTTACCGATTATTCGTTCTTGATCCGTACCTTGTTGATTTATTTCTCTACCTTAATTCTACGTGGCTTCTCAATTTATGGATATGTGACCATTTTAAGAGGAATGCATTCGTTCATTTTGTTCGGATGTGAAGACTATATGTTGCAATTTTCATTTCGTTGGATTCAGCTTCAATATTTATCTGTCAATGTGCTAATGGATGGCAACCTCTTCAGGATGGCTCCTCCAACACGCACGACTCCGAATCCTGATCCGCCACCACCTCCCCCTCCTCCAGAGGCATGGCAAGCTGTGATGGCCACAACCAATGCAAACACACAGTTGATCATGCAAATTCTTCAAGAGCGCAATCAAGGCAACCAAGGGAATCAAGGCAGCAATCAGAATCACTTTGCTACACTCAACCAGTTCCTAGCTAACGGGCCAAAGACTTTCAGCAATTGTGTTGAGGCAACCGATGCTGACGATTGGCTTGTGGATCTGTGTAAGCATTTCGAGTGCAGCAACGTCAGGCCTAAGGACTTTGTTAAGTTCGCTTCCTTCCAACTCAAAGATCAAGCTGCAGAATGGTTCCAGCAGTACAAGGACTCCAGAGGTGGACATGTTATCACTTGGGATGATTTCCGTCGAGATTTCCGAGCTCATCATATTCCTCAGAGCGTGGTTGAAAGCAAGCGTGAGGAATTCCGCAATCTGAAGCAAGGCTCTTTGTCTGTCTATGACTACAACAAGTTGTTCCAGAAGCTCGCCCGCTTTGCCAAGCAGGACGTCCTTGATGAGAAGAGCATGATATACCAGTTCAGGGGTGGTCTCAGAGAAGATATCCAGCTCGCTCTTGTTCTCTTCGAGCCCTTGAGATACGATGAGTTCTACAACATGGCACTGAAGCAAGAGGCTGCTCAGTTGAAGTGTGATGCTTCCAAGAAGCGAGTCAGAGATGCTACTCCTTTTTCCTCTACTCAAGTGGCCAAGCAGCAGAAGTATTGGCTTCCTCCTCCTCCGTTCCGTCAGCCGTATCAGCAGAAGAGCAAAGGTGGCAGTGGTTCTTCCCACCCACCCAACCCTGGCTTTCAGAACAAGACTTCATCTCAAGCTCCAAGATCGAGTGCTCCGTATCACCGTCCGCTTTCAGAGGTCATGTGCAACAAGTGCCAACAGAAGGGTCACTATGCCAACAAGTGTTTCAACCAGAGGCGTCTTCCTCCTCCTCCTCCTGTGAGATTGGCAAGTACAGCTGTGGTCAAGCATAACCCCAAGTTCTCCAAGGTCAATATGGTGAATGCAGCTCAGGCTGAGGACTCACCAGATGTCATCATGGGTAACCTTCCTATTAATGATATTCCTGCAAAAGTTCTTTTTGACACGGGTGCATCGCATTGCTTCATTTCCAAACCTTTTGCATCAAAGTATGAGTGTGATTATCAGTATCTGCAAAGTTCCTTGCAAATTGTGTCACCGGGCAAGCAGATGACAGCTAACACCTGCGTCCCGGAGATTACTATCACATTGGGTGACTACAAGTTCCTTTCTTCCCCAATTGTTCTTGGTAACTCAGATATTGATCTTATTCTCAAAATGGATTGGCTTTCTAAGCACAAGGCACATCTTGATTGTGCTGCCAGGCAGATTCAGTTGACTCATTCGTCTGAGGATGTAATTGGCTTTGCCGCTCGGGATAATACCATCCGTCTGTTTTCTCTCAATGAGAAGGGTGAATTGGATGCCATCTCGCAAATTCCAGTCGTTTGCGAATATCAAGACGTCTTTCCAGAAGAGCTTCCAGGAATGCCTCCGCACCGGCCAGTTGAATTCGTTATTGATCTTGAGCCTGGAACGGAACCTGTGTGCAAACGTCCTTACAAGCTTGGACCTGAAGAGTTGAAGGAGCTGAAGAAGCAACTCGATATTCAAGAGAAAATGGGTCTCATCCGGCCTAGTTCTTCTCCGTGGGGTTGTGGTGTTCTTTTTGTGAAGAAGAAGGATGGAATGGACCGACTTTGTGTTGATTACCGTCCAGTGAACAAGAAGACCATCAAGAACAAATACCCACTTCCCAACATCAATGAGCTGTTCGAACAACTCAAAGGTGCTCGAGTGTTCTCCAAGCTTGATCTCCGTATGGGCTATCATCAGATTCGCATCCGTGAGCAAGATATTCCGAAGACGGCTTTCAGGACAAGCTTTGGTTCATATGAATACACTGTCATGTATTTTGGTCTCGCCAACGCTCCTTCGATGTTCTCTCGCATGATGAACTTCATCTTCAACGCCTACACCAATGACTTCGTTTTGGTCTATCTCGACGACATTCTGGTTTTCTCCAAGAACAAGGAAGATCATGCCAAGCACTTGCATTTGGTTCTTGATAAGCTCAGGGAACATCAGTTCTACGCCAAGTTCTCCAAGTGTGAATTTTGGCTCGATGAGGTTCTTTATCTTGGTCATATCATCTCTGCCAAGGGCATTGCCGTAAATCCTGAGAAGGTGTCTGCAATTGTGAATTGGGAACCTCCTCAGAATGTGAAGCAACTCCGTAGCTTCCTCGGTCTCGCAAGCTATTGCCGAAGATTCGTTGAAAACTTTTCTAAGATCGCGAAGCCTCTCTCAACTCTTCTTCATAAGCACGTCAAGTACGTTTGGTCTCCGGAGTGTGACATTGCTTTCAACACTTTGAAAGAGAAATTGATCACTGCTCCAGTTCTGACTCCGCCTGATGAATCCAAGACGTACGAGGTCTTTTGTGATGCCTCTCTCCAAGGTCTTGGCGCAGTATTGATGCAAGAGAAGAAAGTTGTTGCTTATACATCTCGCCAGTTGAAGCCTACTGAGAAGAACTACCCCACTCATGATCTCGAGTTGGCGGCAGTTGTGCATGCTCTTTTGACTTGGAGACATCTTCTATTGGGAAGAAAAGTGGACATTTTCACTGATCACAAGAGTCTCAAGTACATCTTCACTCAGCCTAATCTCAACCTCAGGCAAACTCGATGGGTCGAAATGATTCAAGAGTATAATCTGAGTATTGAGTATACTCCAGGCAAGGCCAATGTGATTGCTGACGCATTGAGCAGGAAAGCTTACTGCAACAGTCTGATTCTCAAGCCTTATCAACCCGAGCTTTGTGAAGCTTTCCGCAAACTTAATCTGCAAGTTGTTCCTCAAGGTTTCCTCGCCAACCTTCAAGTCTCTCCTACCTTAGAAGACCAGATTCGCCAAGCTCAGCTTCTTGATGCCATGGTGAAAAAGGTGAAGATTGGGATTGCCAAGAGTCAGTCCAAGTACAAGTGCTACCGCCTTGATGACAAGGACACTCTCTTCTTCGAGGATCGTATTGTTGTACCCAAAGGTGACCTTCGTAAAGTGATCATGAACGAGGCTCACAATTCTCTCCTCTCCATCCACCCTGGGAGCACGAAGATGTATCAGGACGTCAAGCAAGCTTATTGGTGGACTCGAATGAAGCGTGAGATTGCTCAATTCGTGAATGAATGTGATGTCTGCAGAAGAGAGAAGGCAGAACACCAAAGGACAGCAGGTCTCCTCCAACCTCTTGCCATTCCAGAATGGAAGTTTGACCACATTGAAATGGACTTCGTGACTGGGTTTCCAAAGTCCAAGCGTGGCAATGATGCTATATTCATTGTCATCGAAAAACTCACCAAAGTGGCTCATTTTCTGCCTATCAAAGAGTCGATCACTGCAGCTCAATTGACGTAACTCTATACCTCTCGAATTGTCTCTCCGCACGGTATTCCACAAGTGATCTCTTCAGACCGTGGCAGCATCTTTACCTCGAAGTTTTGGGATTCTTTTCAGAAGGCCATGGGCACCAACATCCGCTTCAGCACAGCTTTCCATCCTGAAACTAGTGGTCAAGTCGAGCGTGTCAACCAGATTCTTGAAGATATGCTCAGGGCTTGTGTGATCTCCTTCGGCATGAAGTGGGAGGATTGTCTTCCTTATGCTGAATTCTCCTACAACAACAATTTTCAAGCAAGTTCGGGCAAGGCCCCATTTGAAATTCTGTATGGCAGGAAGTGTTGTACCCCTCTCAACTGGTCTGAAACTGGTGAACGACAGCTTTTGGGTAATGACTTAATCACAGAAGCAGAGGAAATGTGCAAAGTCATTCGTGATAACCTCAAAGCAGCCCAATCCCGTTAGAAGAGCTACTATGATAGTAAGCACCGTGATTTGACTTTCGAGATCGGAGATCATGTTTACCTCCATGTCTCTCCTATGAAAGGTACTCGTCGCTTCGGTATCAAAGGGAAGCTTGTCCCTAGATACGTGGGACCTTTCAAGATTGTCAGCAAGAGAGGCGACCTCGCCTATCAACTCGAGCTTCCTTCAAACTTTGCAAATGTTCATGACGTGTTCCATGTCTCTCAGCTTCGAAAGTGCTTCAAGACTCCTGACCGCACCGTCAACTTCGAGGACATTGAGCTCCAAGAAGAACTATCCTATCGTGAGCACCCAGTTGCTATTCTTGAAGAGACTGAACGCAAGACTCGCAACAAGTCAATCAAATTTCTCAAAGTCAAGTGGTCACACCATTCCGACCGTGAAGCTACCTGGGAACGCGAGGATCACCTCCGTTCTGAGTACCCAGCGTTCTTTCAGTCCTAGATCTCGGGACGAGATCCTTTCGTAGTGGTGAGTGTTGTAGCACCCCGGACGTAACTTTCCCAATTTGTACTCCAACTCTTGCCGTTTTCGGTGTTAAGTTATTTTATTTTCTCGGGTCCGGGTCTTTGTCTCCGTGTGTTGTTATCATTTTCATGCATCTCATATCATGTCATCATGTGCATTGCATTTGCATACGTGTTCGTCTCATGCATTCGAGCATTTTCCCCATTGTCCGTTTTGCATTCCGGCGCTTCGTTCTCCTCCGGTGGTCATTTCTAGCTTTCTTTCATGTGTGGGGATTAAACATTTCCGGATTGGACCGAGACTTGCCAAGCGCCTTGGTTTACTACCGGTAGACCGCATGTCAAGTTTCGTATCATTTGGACTTCGTTTGATACTCCAACGGTTAACCGAGGGACCGAAAAGGCTTCGTGTG
The DNA here is from genome assembly GCF_018294505.1 of Triticum aestivum. Taxonomy (NCBI): domain Eukaryota; kingdom Viridiplantae; phylum Streptophyta; class Magnoliopsida; order Poales; family Poaceae; genus Triticum; species Triticum aestivum. Next base: position 136,703,608 of record NC_057794.1, read on the forward strand.
TGTTACATCCCAACACCCCTCCAATTTGGCCCAAAACCCACCAAACTCTGCTCCATCATCTAGAGCATTCGATCACGATCGCGTGGCCGAAAACCGCACCTCATTTGGACTCTCCTAGCTTCCTCTATGGCTATAAATAGATCCCCTCCGTTTTCGGATCTCCTTCCTCCTCGAAACCCTAAAATCCCCTTGCGCGCCGCCGGACAAGATCGGCACCGACGGACATTGTCCGGCCCGCCTCTCCGCCGCCACGTGGAGCCCCGGGATTCGTCCGCCCGGGCGCCCACATCGCCCGCCGCCGCCACTCCCGCTCCGGCCGGGAGGCCCGCAGCCGGCCCCCGCGCGGCCCGTTCCCCGCCGCCTCTCCTGCCTCACCGCGCCGCCGCCTCTCCTCCTCCGGCCGCCGCCTGCTCCGCCCTGCCGCTTCGACACCGGCGCGCCACCGCCCCGCCGTCACCACCGTCCGGCCCCGTGCTCCGCGCCTCACCTCCACCGCCCGCCGCCCGGCGCATCCTCGGTCGCCGGCGCCCCGCGCCGTGGGAGCCTCGCCGCCGCCTTCGTCTTCCTCGCCGGAGCAACCGCCGCCCTCGCCGGAGTTTCAGTTCTCGCCGGTGAACAGTGCAGATCCGACCGGGCCTCGGTTTCCATGCAACCCTAGATCTGAGAGAGGAGGTTGATTTTTTCTAAGTCCCTGATATTTCAGTCCATGTGCACATGTTCATAGCCCCGTAACTTTGCATCTGTAGCTCCGATTCATGCATATAGCATATCAAAATGTTCGCTTCAGAGAGTACATCATTTCCTTCCATTGCATCATTTTCATTTGAGCTCATCTTGATGCCCGAAATGCTGTTAGAAGAGGGCTACTTGAGCTAATTGCCAGACCTGTTACTCCGTTTAGCACTTTTGTCATTTTTGCCATGATTAATATGTGCATGCTATGCCCATGAGTTCTACATGTGTTTTGTTAAGGGTTTTGTCATCTCTCCAGTGGTGCAACCCATGTATTTTTATGATGTGTGTGGTGACTAGTGCAAGCTTGCAAAGTGGTGCACTTGCTAATTCTGTTTTCACGGACTTAGTAATTTCACCAAGTCCTGGAGCTGTTTATCTCATGATGCCATATGTTCATGTTGTTTCCTAGTGATCCGTGCCTCTTTTGAGGATGATCAGTAAGGATGTTTTGTTAATGTTGTAGTGCTCTATCCATCCATGTCTTTGTTTGCAATTATGGAGCACCCTACTTTTGCTACTTTGTGAATCTGGGCAGATTGTCAACTTGTTTGCAATTTTGCCGGTGATATTGTAGTTGATCCGTGCATGCTATGCTATTGTTCTTGCCATGTCTAGATTGCATTTTGTGCCTTCTTGATGGGTGTATGATTGTCTTGCCATGACTTGCACCGTAGTGAATGCATCGAGCTCGTGAACATGCCTACTTGAGTTATATTTCAGCATGTGTCAGTTTTTCACTAAGTCCGAAAACTGATTATGTTTTTGCTATGTTCACATGCTTGCAATTGTATTTTCTGATCCCTTTTGGCTCAAGGTCACTAAGGGACTTTTGTTAAGATCTTTGAGTAGCTCCATGTCATGCTTTACTTTGCCATGTTCAGGTCCTGTAGCTTGTATTTTTATGGCTCCGAAGAGGGCTATCTGATCTGAAATTCCAGACAAGTGTTAATTTCACTAAGTCTGAGATCTGTTTGTCATATGCATTTTTGCCATGCTTGTTTGAACCTGTTAATGGATGAATTGGCCGTAGCTCAGTGCTAGACTTTTGTTAAGAATCTTGTATGCATCCCAGTCATGTATTTTGTTGTCATGTTTGGGTGCTGTAGCATGTTCATCTCATTGCATTTAGATGCCTACTTGCTGTAAATCGCAGACCGGTGTCATTTTTGGATCGCTTGCCATTTCCAAACCGTAACTCCGATTCCGGCATTCTTTATATCGTTTTCAAGCTATTTCATCTCATCTTTCCAGTGGCACACTTGGTTTTCCAAGTTGAGGCCAGGTTCATGCATTTCCTGTCATATCTTGCATTTTACATCCCGCATCGCATCCCGCATAGCATATCATCTTTGCATCGTGTTGTTTGAGTTTGCACGTGGTTGATTGTAACCTTGTTGCTTGTTTTTCTTGTTTGGGTAGAGCCGGGAGACGAGTTCGCTAACGAGGAGCCCGTTGAGTTTGCTTTCGAGGATCCGGTCAACTCTGACAACTGTGCAGGCAAGATGATCATACCCTCGAAATCACTACTATCTTTGCTATGCTAGTTTGCTCGCTCTTTTGCTATGCCAATGCTACGATGCCTACCACTTGCTTGCAAGCCTCCCAAATTGCCATGTCAAACCTCTAACCCACCATTGTCCTAGCAAACCGTTGATTGGCTATGTTACCGCTTTGCTCAGCCCCTCTTATAGTGTTGCTAGTTGCAGGTGAAGATTGGAGGTCGTTCCTTGTTGGAACATCATTTATTTACTTGTTGGGATATCATTATATTGCCATGTTATCTTAATGCATCTATATACTTGGTAAAGGGTGGAAGGCTCGGCCTCTCGCCTAGTGTTTTGTTCCACTCTTGCCGCCCTAGTTTCCGTCATATCGGTGTTATGTTCCCGGATTTTGCGTTCCTTACGCGGTTGGGTTATAATGGGAACCCCTTGATATTTCGCCTTGATTAAAGCTTTTCCAGCAATGCCCAACCTTGGTCTTACCATTTTCCACCTAGCCTCTTTTTCCCTCGGGTTTTCGGAGCCCGCGGGTCATCGTATTTAAACCCCCCCGGGCCAGTGCTCCTCTGAGTGTTGGTCCAAACTAGAGTCCTGTGCAGCGCCCCCTCGGGGAAACTCGAGGTTTGGTTATAGTTGTATGGAGCGCTCATATGAGTGTGCCCTGAGAAAGAGATATGTGCAGCTCCTATCGGGATTTGTCGGCACATTCGGGCGGTGTTGCTGGTCTTGTTTTAACCTGTCGAAGTGTCTTGAGTTACCGAGATACCGAGTCTGATCGGAACGTCTTGGGAGGAGGTCTATTCCTTCATTGACCGTGAGAGCTTGTCATGGGCTAAGTTGGGACTCCCCTGCAGGGATTTGAACTTTCGAAAGCCATGCCCGCGGTTATGGGCAGATGGGAATTTGTTAATGTCCGGTTGTAGATAACTTGAACCTTAATTAATTAAAATGAATCAACTGAGTGTGTTACCGTGATGGCCCCTTCTCGGCGGAGTTCGGGAAGTGGACACGGTGTTGGAGTAATGTTTGCGCAGGTTGCTCTCTAGTTTCTCGCTCGCGCTTTGCCTCCTCTTCTTGCTCTCTTCTGCGTATAAGTTAGCCACCATATTTTGCTAGTCGCTTGCTGCAGCTCCACTCATATTTACCTTGCCTTACCTATAAGCTTAAATAGTCTTGATCGCGAGAGTGCGAGATTGCTGAGTCCCTGTGGCTCACAGATTACTATTACACCAGATGCAGGGCCTGATGATTCCGCTCCAGGAGACGCGTATGAGCTCAAGTGGGAGTTCGACGAGGACTCTCAACGTTACTATGTTTCCTTCCCCGATGATTAGTAGTGGTGCCCAGTTGGGGGTGATTGGGACCGTGTCGCATGTTGGGTTCTCTTTTATTTTGGCGCCGTAGTCGGGCCATGAGTGTTTGGATGATGTAATGTTATTTATGTACTTGATTGACATGGCGAGTGTAAGCCAACTATGTTATCTCCTCTTTATTATTTATATTACATGGGATGTTGTGAAGATTGCCTAACTTGCGACATATGCCTTCAATGCGATTATGTCTCTAAGTCGTGCCTCGACACGTGGGAGCTATAGTCGCATCGAGGGTGTTACACAGAATGACCTGAAACTTCACGGAGAATATTTTTGGAATTTATAAAAATACTAGCGAAAGAATCAACACCAGGGGGCCCACACCCTGTCCAGGAGGGTGGAGGGCGTGCCCCCTATCTCATGGGCCCCCTGAGGCTCCACCGACCTCAACTCCAACTCTATATATTCATGTTCGTGGAGAAAAAAAATCAGGAAGAAGGATTCATCGCGTTTTACAATACAGAGCCGCTGCCAAGTCCTAATCTCTCTCGGGAGGGTTGATCTGGAGTCCCTTCTGGGCTCCGGAGAGGGGAATCCGTCGCCATCGTCACCATCAACCTTCCTCCATCACCAATTTCATGATGCTCACCGCCGTGCATGAGTAATTCCATTGTAGGCTTGCTGGACGGTGATTGGTTGGATGAGATTTATCATGTAATCGAGTTAGTTTTGTTAGGGTTTGATCCCTAGTATCCATTATGTTCTAAGATTGATGTTGCTATGACTTTGCTATGCTTAATGCTTGTCACTAGGGCCCGAGTACCATGATTTCAGATCTGAACCTATTATGTTTTCATGAATATATGTGACTTCTTGATCCTATCTTGCAAGTCTATAGTCACCTACTATGTGTTATGATCCGGTAACCCCGAAGTGACAACAATCGGGACCACTCCCGGTGATGATCGTAGTTTGAGGAATTCATGTATTCACTAAGTGTTAATGCTTTGGTCCGGTACTCTATTAAAAGGAGGCCTTAATATCCCTTAGTTTCCAATAGGACCCCGCTGCCACGGGAGGGTAGGACAAAAGATGTCATGCAAGTTCTTTTCCATAAGCACGTATGACTATATTCAGAATACATGCCTACATTACATCGATGAACTGGAGCTAGTTCTGTGTCACCCTATGTTACAACTGTTGCATGAGGAATCACATCCAACATAATTATCCCTCACTGATCCATTGCCTATGAGCTTTTCACATATTGATCTCTGCTTAGTTACTTTACCGTTGCCACTATTACAATTACTACAAAAATGCTACTGTTACTTTAGCCACCATTACTGTTACTTCCATATTACTTTGCTACTAAATACTTTGCTGCAGATATTAAGTCTTTCACGTGCGGTTGAATTGACAACTCAACTGTTAATACTTGAGAATATTGTTTGGCTCCCCTTGTGTCGAATCAATAAATTTGGGTTGAATACTCTACCCTCGAAAACTGTTGCGATCCCCTATACTTGTGGGTTATCACCATCCATGCAAAGGAGAGTCCCATCCGGACACGGGGGGAAGCCTTCTATCTTGTATCTTCACGGCCCTTCAGTCCGGCCCATGGCAGATAGGCCGGATCCCCGGGGACCCCATAATCCAGGACTCCCTCAGCTGGCCACTCCTACACAATGCCATTTCTTGCCATGTCTTCACCGTGAACAATTTTTATTCTATTTTAATCCAGGTCTCTTTATTTGCCACTAAGAAATGGGATGCATCAACAGCACTATTGCTTATATGTGCAAAGCATGTTATTTGTCTGCTTTTTTCTCTTTCAGGGTGATAGCACTGATGCCAAGAACTGCCATTGATGCTATGCAGCTAGAGTTGGATATAAGCATCATACAAGTGCAGCCATCAGCTTGTTCAGCTACTGGCGCTGCAACTCCCAGGCAGGGCTAACATTTCTAGAACTATGTTGAAGTGTTGTCGGTTATGTATATTATTTTAGGCGGCGTGTTTATTTGCATTGGTGGTGTCCTTTGATGCCAGTGTATGTGTCTAGTTGCGCTTTATTATCGCTAGCGGGGAACCTTTATGCCAAGTGAATGTAATATGCAGTCATTTCTTTATTGTATAGTCTAGGTATATTCTTCATTATGATGTTGTAATTTAATTTATGTATATATTCTGTCGTCGCTCCCTGAAAAGGCCGTAAGCTTTGATGGAGCGCAACGGGCCTAAACATTCGGTTTATTATATCAAAAAAATTACAGTACTAAAACTGGCCGACCTGTCAATTGTGAATGGGCCAAAAAGTGTGCATGCAATCATATCCAGCTAATAGCAGGCCTAGATGTGTAAACACACCAACCATTAGTTCCGGACCTTTAATAGGCTGAGTAAACCAGTTGCCTAAATTGGGCCAGAAAATAGTATGGGCTTTAAACAGTCCAAAAAGTAGATTGGGCCTGAACAGTGACGGAGGCCCATGATTGGCCCAGCCACAAAATGGGTCGTTAATACGCCAAAATATGTGTCGGGCCACAGCTGCCCAATAACATTATGGGTCATAGCAGGTCGGTTGCAAAGCGGGACATCATTAGGCCTAGTTATCTCACGTGCCTTTAATGGGCCAATAGTCAGGTTGGGCTAAAATGTATCCACGAAGACTACATGCCTTTAATGAGCCAATAGTAAGGTTGGGCTAAAATGTATCTGAGGGAGTCCTGGATTAGGGGGTCCTCGGACAGCCGGACTATATCCTTTGGCCGGACTGTTGGACTATGAAGATACAAGATTGAAGACTTCGCCCCGTGTCCGGGTGGGACTCTCCTTTGCATGGAAGGCAAGCTTGGTCGTTCGGATATGTAGATCTCCTCCCTTGTAACCGACTCTGTGTAACCCTAGCCCCTTCCGGTGTCTATATAAACCGGAGGGTTTAGTCCGTAGGACAACAACAATCATACAATAGGTTAGCTTCTAGGGTTTAGCCTCTCCGATCTCGTGGTAGATCAACTCTTGTAATACTCATATCATCAAGATCAATCAAGCAGGAAGTAGGGTATTACCTCCATCGCGAGAGCCCGAACCTGGGTAAACGTTGTGTCCCCCGCCTCCTGTTACCATTCACCTTAGACGTACAGTTTGGGACCCCCTACCCGAGATCCGCCGGTTTTGACACCGACATTTGTGCTTTCATTGAGAGTTCCACTGTGTCGTCACCATAAGGCTCGATGGCTCCTTCGATCATCGGCAACAATGCGATCCAGGGTGAGGTTTTTCTCCCTCGACAGATCTTTGTATCCAGCGGCTTCGCACAGCGGGCCAACTCGCTTGGCCATCTGGAGCAGATCGAAAGCTACGCCCCTGGCCATCAGGTCAGGTTTGGAAGATTGAACTATACTACCGACACCCGCGGAGACTTGATCTTCGACGGATTCGAGCCAACATCAGGTGCGCCGCACAGTCACGATGGGCATGACTTAGCTCTACCGCCAGACAGTGTTCGGGAGATCACACCTGTGGCGACTCCGGCCCTTGATCCGGAGCAGATCGCGTCGTCCGTGGACGGGTGGATGGACCCCGCCCCAGAGGCCGCACACTCAGCGGCGATAGAACCGAATACTGACTTCACCTCCTACGAGACATGTGTTGCCGGACCTTTGGATTCGTCCCCGGCCATGGTCTCCAAACCGCCTGCATTCGTACCTATCAAATCTGAATGGGCGCCAATCAGGGAGCTTTCCTCCGCGGATATCTTTCAGGACTCGCCCTTGGGAGATGTGCTAAATTCATTAAGGTCACTCTCCTTGTCAGGAGGCCCTTGGCCGAACTGGCTCGAGTGGGAAGCGGACGATGAAGAAATTCGTTCCCCACCCAGCACCCACTTAATAGCCACTATCGACGACCTAACCGACATGCTTGATTTCGGATTCGAAGACATCGACGGTATGGACGATGATGTGGGAAACAAACAGGAACCACCGCCCACAGGGCGCTGGTGTAACGCCCTCGATGCGGTTATATCTCCCACGTGTCGAAGCACGACTTAGATGCATAACCGCATTGAAAGCAATGTCGCAAGTGAGGTAATCTTCACACAACCCATGTAATACATAAGGGGAAGAGATACATAGTTGGCTTACAATCGCCACTTCACGCAATACATGAATAAGCATTACATCATCCAGATACAATCAAGGTCTGACTACAGAACAAAATAAAAGAAGACTACCCCAAAGGCTACACAGATCCCCGATCGTCCCAACTGGGCTCCACTACTGATCAACTGAACAACGGAACAACATAACAAACACGATCTTCATCGAGCTCCTCCTTGAGCTCGGTTGCGTCACCTGCACGGTTTCATCGGCACCTGCAAACTGGTTTTGGAAGTAATCTGTGAGTCACGGGGACTCAGCAATCTCACACCCTCGCGATCAAGACTATTTAAGCTTATGGGTAGGTAAAAGGTATGAGGTGGAGCTGCAGTAAGTGACTAGCATATATGGTAGCTAACATACGCAAATGAGAGCGAGAAGAGAAGGCAAAGCACGGTCGAGAAAACTAAGATCAAGAAGTGATCATAGAACAGCCTACGCCAAACATAACTCCAACACCGTGTTCACTTCCTGGACCCCGCCGAGAAGAGACCGTCACGGTAACACACACGGTTGATGCATTTTAATTAAATTAAGTTTCAAGTTTTCTACAACAGGACATTAACAAATTCCCATCTGCCCATAACCGCGGGCACGGCTTTCGAAAGTTCAAATCCCTGCAGGGGTGTCCCAACTTAGCCCATCACAAGCTCTCACGGTCAATGAAGGATATTCCTTCTCCCAGGAAGACCCGATCAGGCTCGGAATCCCGGTTACAAGACATTTCGACAATGGTAAAACAAGACCAGCAAAGCCACCCGAATGTGACGACAAATCCCGATAGGAGCTGCACATATCTCATTCTCAGGGCACACCGGATAGGTCAAGCTACGAGTAAAACCAGCCCTCGAGTTGCCCCGAGGTGGCTCCGCAGGCTGCCCATTTTGGACCAACACTCAGAGGAGCACTTGCCCCCGGGGGGTTAAATAAAGATGACCCTTGGGCAGGCCTACCCAAGGGAAAGAAAGGGCTAGGTGGCAAATGGTAAAACGAATGTTGGGCCTTGATGGAGGAGTTTTATTCAAGGCAAACTGTCAAGGGGTTCCCATTATAACCCAACCGTGTGAGGAACGCAAAATCCAGGAACATAACACCGATATGACGAAAACTAGGGCGGCAAGAGTGGAACAAAACACCGGGCATAAGGCCGAGCCTTCCACCCTTTACCAAGTATATAGATGCATTAATTAAATAAAAGATATTGTGATATCCCAACAAAATATCCATGTTCCAACATGGAACAAACTCCAATCTTCACCTGCAACTAACAACGCTATATAGGGGCTGAGCAAAGCGGTAACATAGCCAAACAATGGTTTGCTAGGATAAGGTGGGTTAGAGGCTTGGCTTAACAATATGGGAGGCATGATAAAGCAAGTGGTAGGTATCGCAGCATAGGCATAGCAAAAGAGCGAGCATCTAGCAAGCAAAGATAGAAGTGATTTCGAGGGTATGGTCATCTTGACTGAGATCCCGCAAGGAAGAAGAATGAGTCCATGAAGAAGATAAACGGACGTAGTCGAACGGATCCTCACAAACGTGACGTTATCAAAACTAACCCGAAGAAGCAACACCGGAAAGAAGTAAACAACATAGTAAACAACCATCACCTCAACATGGCATGATGCACAACCAAGTATGATGCATCACCGGTTTAAATGAAGCATGGCATGGCAAAGTGCACAAACAACACTACAAGTTAAATGGAGCTCAATATGCATCGGGATGCATATTGACAAAACACCACAATCCATTATTTAGTTCGATCTCGTTTACGTACGCAACAATATTAAATGTTGTTAAGCATGTCAAGAGGTGAAACATGAAGGAATTATATATCTAACCAATTTTAAATGGGGCCGGATATAACAAACAACAAATCCGGTAAATCCCCATATGCATTTAGCAATTTAATGCAACAACAATTTTAAACATTTTAATTGTTGTTATCATGATGCGGATGACATGAACAAATTTATGCAAGGTTTTATGACAAAGTTAACAAGAGCATATTATGAAGCATTTGTCATCATGACGGAAACGAAAGGGGTGCCACGACAACGAATCCGAAAGTGATGCCCCGGCAACATATCAGTTTCCGATAACTCGATTGAGATGCCGATGCAAAGGAAGTGTGATGGGAGCATGTCGTGCAAGATGGTGGGGTGATCCTGGTAACCGGGTTCCCACGAATTACCGGCAAAAGAGGAGGACCGAGCAAGTGACAACTCGGGCACGGTGCAAACATAGGGTGCAACTCATACAACACATGCAAACGTTCTCGGACGGTCGTCTTGGGGTTATACCTTCGAAGCGAGCATTTTGAAGCGTATCAGTTCGGTGCAAAGTAGAGGAAGTAGACGTTCTCGCCACGCTCGTAGTGGTAGTAGTTGTACTTGAAAGTAGTGGTTCGCGTCAATGGTAGTGGTACATAGCAATCGTGGACGAACTTGAGGGTCATCGGTAGACGTTCATGGTTCTTCGGCGATGGTTGTGGTACACGTTCCGTAGATGTTCGGGCGGCAGTAGTGGTATACGTTTCGAAGGCGTTCGAGCCATCGGTAGCGGTACTTGGTGAATCCCGAAACGGTCTTGGCATCTTCGCGCGTAGGGGTACTTGGCGTTTTTGTGTAGTCGAACTTGGGGGGTCTCGACATCGTGGTACTTGGCACAATCCGCATAGTCGTGCACTTGTCGTCGAGGGGCTTGACGGTCGTAGACAAAACGAAGGGGTACTTGGTAGTTGTTGTAGGGGTGGCCTTCGGTGGACTTGGTGGAAACCACGATGTGTGCAGGAGGCATACGACTCCAAAACGCCCACGGCCGTGCGGAAGACCTTGGAGCTCCTGTTACGGGGAGGGTTCGTGGCAACGGCAGGACGTGAAGGAGGGCGGCAGCTAGGCCGTGGCTGCGATGCCCACATGCACGAAGCAAGGGAGGCGAGCGAGCTGTCTGCCTCCTCAATCTCCTGACGAACAGGAGCAGCGGCGGCTGCAACATAAGCTTTGTGCGCGGCCAGAGCTTGGCGTCAGCGAGGGACGGCGAGGAAGACGCGCGGCTGGACCAGCCGGAGCTCGATGTGTTGCTGAGGGGAACCGGAACCGACTGCCGGAGCCTTGATCTGAAGAAGAGGACGGCCATGGCATCCCTTCTCGACAGACTGGGGCCATTTCAGGCGATGAAGACATGCGCCCACTTCCTGGACAAAGCAGAGGACTTGGCGTAGCTACGATAACGAGGAATTGAACGAGGAGGTCGGGGATGAGGCATCGGGACCGGATCCTGTACAGAGGAGGACACGGGCGAGGCGAAGGAAGGCGGGCACCGGCATCAACCGGTGCTCCGGGAAGGTCGAGGAGGCAGGGGCACGGCGTGCAGCAAGGATGCAACGGCGCGGCCCTGGAGCATGGTAAAGTAGCGCAGCAGTGGCGAGCTCGGGGCAAGGGCAGCGCCATAGGAGGGGTTCGAGGGAGATCGAGGAGAGGAACTCCACTGGCGGCGCTATTGGGAGGAGGACGAAGGGGAGCGTGGGAGAGAAGGGGATCGAGCGATGGGTGCCTCTGGCGGCGCGAGGGAAAGAGGAGGAGGGGCGCAGGGGATCGAGCTAGCTAGGTTAGAGGGTCAGGTGGGCCGGGGGAGTGGGCCTTGGAGTCGGCTAGGGTTAGGATGGGCTTGGTGCGGGAGGAAGCCCAGGGAAAGACTGTCCCTAGTGGGATGCTGCTCTATTCGCTGCTGCTGCTAACTTTTTCCATATACTCACACCGAAATAGAAGGACAAGTTCAAGGACAAAGGAGAGGGGTATGAGAGATATAAGAATCTCCCCATGACCCTAGATTTATTCACATAATTGTAAAAATGGTTTGGACATTTTATAGGAAGAAAAATATTCCAAGTTTGAATTAGATTCCAAACTTGAGGCATTTTTTACCCCAACCAAACCAAGTTCAAAAGAGATGAAATTTGACAGAGAGAGAGTAGGAATGATGTAATATTTATAGGGAAAGGATGAACATTAAGGGAGGAGTAATAAAGTCACTTGCAAAGACATGAAAAAAGAAGGAAGTGAGATGTGATGATGCTAGAAGATGGGGTGTGGCTTGAGAGAGAGATGGCAAGGAAAAAATATGAAGTTGAGTCGGATGAAAGAAGAGTTAAAGAGTAGTGCAATTGTGTTATAGGTGATTCCAAGTTAATGGAATATTTATAATAGCTCCCTAATATAGGGAGGATATCTTATAAAGAGAATCACCATGTGAATTCCCTCGGTTTAAATAGATCGAAAGATCTATGCAATTTATTTAGTTGAGTTAAGAAAAAGAAATGACATGATGACATGATGCAATGCACATGATGCAATGATGAATGCAATGAACCAAAAAAATCACACGACGAAACCCGAAAACCCTGGAAGGCATCTGAAGCTCCGGTCTTGGGGCGTCACAGCTGGACTGCCACTTCATCACATGGTGGATACACCCCAAGAAAATGATGACGAGGAACGGGAGGAAGCAACGAAGGACAATTCCCTTGAGAAGCAACCAAAGCGACAACGTAAGCGCCGCTCCAAATCCCGCCCCGACAAAAACAACGATAACAGTGCAGGAAAGAGTAACACCCCGGTCGACCCCAATGGAGACAACGACCACATGAACCCAACGGTGGAGCAGGGTGAAACAGCGGACGGCGAACATAGTACGGAGCCGCTGTCAGGTCACGACGACCCCGAGGGTAAAACTCATCAACCTGTCTCCAGAGACATGAATAGTCCAAACGATGATGCACACATCATCCCTGAAAGACACTTGGAACAAGAGAACCTTCATAAAAGGCTCATTGAAACCGCACAGAGCCTGAAGAAGAAGAAGCAAAGGCTTAAGACCGCGCAGAATACGCTCAACAATAGATGGAATAAAGTGCTTGACACGAAAGAAAAGTACGGCGGTAATCGCCACACAAAAAGCTATCCAAAGCGCAAGTTGTTGCCTGAATTCGACGATGAGGCCTTAGAGCCCACTCAGCCAGAAAATAAAACGGCCGATCAACCGGACCAGCCACCCCGTGGTCGCGACAGGGCGGCTAATGATGACGTACACAAGTCAGCACACGACCTACGTGAGGACCTACACAAAAAAGCCGGTTTGACTAGGTCCATTTACGGACCTAGGAAGCGCGTTCCGGCACAGAATCATCACCGCCCAAATGACTATACTGACAGAATAATAGTTCAGGATCAAAACCAAACAATACAACCGTCAGACATACCCAAATACAGGGGTGCCGCGCACCCCCTATGCTACACCGACGAGCTACTAGACCATGAATTCCCAGAAGGATTCAAACACGTGAACATAGAGTCATACGACGGAACAACAGACCCCGGGGTCTGGATTGAGGACTTTATCCTTCACATCCACATGGCTCATGGAGATGATCTCCACGCCATCAAATACTTGCCCTTATTGCTGAAAGGACCAGCTAGGCACTGGTTGAAAAGCCTCCCCAAAAACTCAATTGGAAGTTGGGAAGAGCTCGAGGACGCTTTCAGGGCTAATTTTCAAGGGACCTATGTCCGACCTCCAGATGGAGACGATTTAAGTCACATAATTCAGCAACTTGGAGAGTCAGCCCGAAAGCTTTGGAACAAATTCCTCACTAAGAAGAATCAAATTGTCGATTGCCCGGATGCCGAAGCCTTAGCGGCTTTCAAACATAGTGTCCGGGATGAATGGCTTGCCAGACACCTCGGCCAGGATAAACCAAGGACAATGGCAGCCCTAACAAGCCTTATGACCTGCTTTTGCGCGGGCGAGGATAGTTGGCTGGCACGCAGCGGCACCAGCGACCCAAGCACATCTGAAGTCAGGGATGGCAATGGAAAACCACGACGCAATAAAATCAAGAGTCGAAGCAATGAAGACAGCCCAGACAACATGGCGGTAAACGCCGGATTCAGGGGCTCTTGACCCAGTCAATGGAAAAAGCCATTCAAAGGTAGCAGAGATGGATCATCCAGCCTAAACAAGATTCTGGACAGATTATGTCAGATTCACGGCACCTCCGATAAACCTGCAAATCACACCAACAGAGAATGCTAGGTCTTTAAGCAGGTCGGCAAGCTAAACGCCGAACACAAGGGGAGGGAGACACCAAGTGAAGACGAGGATGAGCCTCACCAACAAAACACTGGGGGACAGAAAAAATTCCCACCAGAAGTCAAAACAGTGAACATGATTCACGTAACGAAGAGGAGGAGCACACACGCGCTCCGAGACATATGCACCGTAGAGCCCGTTACCCCCAAGTTCAACCCTTGGTCGGCCTACGCAATCACTTTTGATCGCAGGGATCACCCGACTTGTATCCGGCATGGAGGATCGGGTGCCTTGGTACTAGACCCAATAATTGACGGATACCATCTCACCCGAGTCCTTATGGACGGCGGCAGTAGTCTTAATCTGATATATCAAGACACAGTCCACAAAATGGGGATAGACCCAACAAGAATCAGCCAAAGCAATACTACCTTTAAAGGAGTAGTGCCAGGCCGAGAGGCCCGCTGCACGGGCTCTATAGTACTAGAGGTTGTATTCGGTTTTCCTGACAACTTCCGAAGCGAAGAATTAACCTTCGACATCGCTCCATTCCGAAGCGGCTATCAAGCACTACTCGGAAGAACAGCCTTCGCTCGTTTTAATGCAATACCGCATTATGCTTATCTTAAGCTTAAGATGCCCGGTCCACGTGGCATCATCACAGTTAGCTGACACTCGGAGCGCTCCTTACATGCGGAGGAGTGTACGGCGGCTTTCGCAGCCGAACACTGAATGACCCCTCCAACCAGAATAAAGGATCAGTCGTCAAGACCGCGGACATGGCTAGACGAGTCCGGTGCACCCCTCGCTGTAACAATTCAGGTAAACCCGAGATTGGGTCGATGGATATACCCCCATAGGTGGCGCTAGGGGCTTCCCGCATGTAAAAAGGACTATAGTTCGGTTTGACCTTACTCAGATTGAATTTCAATGGTCTATTAATAATAACCAATTTTCGGCGTGTAGGCTTTCACTTGGGTTTTTTCTCTCTTGCAGATGACAATTGTGCTACACCCTTCCAGGACACGGCACAACGGAGACACAGGCGCAGACGTGCAGCAGGGCCCCGCTCAAAGGTTTCTTTTTAGATTAAGACCATGTGTAAACCTTTCTCACTGTCTCTTGTTGCTTTATGCCCTTCGGATACTTAACACAACCGAGAGGGATGCTGATGTTATTGGCATTTTCACCGCGTCAGACCGATGCACGTACCTGGAAATTCATGGTTCATTATCAAGGGCTTTGCTCAGCCCAGTATATGTCGTAAAGTCTGAATACCTTAGGGAGTGTTCGGCGTCGCGAGTTTGGCCTTATATGCATCAGCTCCGAATCATGTCTTTGGTCAAATGTTGGGTTTGCCCGGCTCCCGTGTTTTGCTACCTTATGTTCCGCTCTATCGGCTAAGGTGGCACCGGGAGAACTACTGCGATTGTGCCATGGTTCATCTGAATGAGCACCTCAGTAGAGAAAGCCGAAAAGTGACTGTCATGATAAAGCGCGAGACTGGTCAACCACTCGAGGACTCAGCAGAATCTTCGCTATTCCTCTGCATTAATGAAGGACCGGTTTCCCGGTCATGTATGTACATGCACCGTACTCGGATAAACACGGAAGTACCAGGGGCTATATAGTAGCCCCACTGTCAAACTCCTATGGCTAAGTGAAAGTGTTAAAGCAATATAGTCTGATTTCCTTGTTCGCCGCGCTATCACCTCCTTCATGGACCAAGACGTTGGATCAAGTGTGAATACGTGCTTTTTTTAACACCCCCGCATTATGTGCGTGGGGGCTGAAGCCGACGACTGCAAACTTTCAGGTTATATACATACATAAAACGGCCGCACATGAAGCATCATAATACTTTTAGGCAAAAGTATAAACATAGCCTTTATAACCCAAATAGCATTGTTTTTACAATTGGGATACATGTCACTCAAACATAATATTCTTCGAGCACTGAGCCTCTATTAAACGAGCGCCTTCTAGGACTTCTCCAAAATAGTGCTCGGCCGAGACCTGGCCTACGGCCGGACCCCGGTTTGCAATAGTGGTGGCATCCATCTCTGCCCAGTATGTCTTAACACGGGCAAGAGCCATCCGCGCACCCTCTATGCACGCCGACCTCTTTACATCATTGATATGAGGCACAACACCAAGGAATCGTTGCACTAAACTAAAATAACTATTCGGCCTTGGTCCTTCCGGCCAAAGATGATCCACGACAAACCTCATGGCAATCCGGACAACCTATGGAGCTCAGCCCACTCGGCCATTTGCTCATTTAACAGCAGCGGACGCGTCAGAGCACTGAACTGTGACCAGAACAACTTCTCTACTTCGTGATCTTCTTGATCTTTGAAAAATGCAGTCGCATCAGCAGCACTCATTGTCAAGTCCGCATACGCGTCTGCAGCACTCCATAATCGATCCAGAGGGGCATACTTTGGATCTCCGAACTTCGTCCGCAACAAAAAGGGCTTCCCAGCCATGATAGCTCTGGCTTGACGAAGCTCCTCCTCTGCCGCTCTGATTTTAGAACGGGTTTCCTTGGCTGCCTCCACGGCTCTCTTCATGTCAGCCGCTCTCACTTGGCTTTCCTTTTTAAGAAGTTCATATCGGCCGGCGAAATGTTTCAGCTCAACAGCCATCGTGGCTATTTCATCTTCGCTCTTGCGGTGAGCAGCCTGTTCGGCTTTTAAGTCTTCGGTTTCCTTTAGGGCGGCCACATCACTTCTCCTAGCTTGTTCCTTGGCTCGGGCAAGTTCCACCTGAAGGGTCTCCACGACGGTAGCTCCATCTGTAGTCAAAACGTATTATAGATACTAGCATCATGCTCCTCTTAATACTTGCTAACCACCCGAAAATACATACCCTATGCCTCGTCAAGCCGCTTGTTCACAAGCGCAATGTCGGCATCTGCCGCGTCCAATTGTCGGCTTAGTCCGGCAAACTCAGCAGTCCAGCCAGCCACCGGACCGTCCGCTGCCTCCACATGAAAGAAGCGCAACATTACCTAGGACTATGATCCTCTGTTTGTCGCCTCGGGACAGCAACCAGAGTCTCAGGGGCTACTATCTGTATAGAGCACACCTAGCGTGTGCGGTACCGTCAAAAAAAATTGTGTACCTCAAAGCCTTTTAGTAGGCTCGTAAAAGCTTCATGCAACCCACTTTTGGCGGATGATATCCTCTCAACCACCATGCCCATTAAAGTACGATGCTCCTCCGAGATAGCCGCTTGCTCCAAAAGACCTGTCAGTACGTCCGGTTGTGCACCGGACAACACCGGACTCTTTATGTTACTCCCCGTAGGAGTCGAATACTTCGTACTTCGGGTGGCCGAAGGGTTACCTTCTAGCCTTGGCAGATCAGGAGAAATCCTCCGTGATGACACCTCAGGGTCATCCACCCCAGGAGGCAGGGAGACAAGGGGAGGCGTTTCGCTCTCCATCATCTCCGGAAGAAGATCCCCCAAAGACGAACTCTGTCGGGAAGAGCTACGATCCGGACTACAAGACATACATCTCGGTTATTGTCTATGGAGATAAAGCAAAATATATTTACCAAAAGTACTTTTGTTCACTTACAGCCCGGTGGAGGGCTGATACCCATGTGGGCACTGTGCGGAAGGAACGCCCTCCGGGCCAGGGCCCCCTGGCAAGGGTTTCTTCTCTCGTTTGGAAACCCTTGTTTCCAAGTCTTCAGGAGCGGTCCTTTTCCTTCCTTGGGGAGAGGGAATTTCAGATTCTTCTCTCTGATTATCCTCCTTCGTGGAGGTACTAATTCCCCCGGTTTGGATGAGTAATGCGTGAGGCTCACTTTCGGCTTCTTAGTCTCTCCCTTTATCTTCCCCCGAGGGCACTTGATAAGGTGCGTACTCTAGCATCCTGGCTAGTACAGGATCCGGCGAGCCCTCGGGAAGGGGGGCCGAACACCTGATCATCTTTGCCTTTCTTACCCAGTCCTGGCCAAGAGCAATTTATTGAGAATGATGTTGTGACAAATAAAAAGAAAGCATGTTCGGCCGCAGAATTACTCACCTGGGTATCTGGACGGTTGCAGTTGAGACCCACATCCTCGGTGGTGTCCGGACACTTTATTCGTCATCCGAAGAACAATCCATACATCTCTTCGAGCGTCATGCCGAAGAACTGCTGAATAGCTCGCGGTCCTTCCGGGTTGAAATCCCACATACGGAGAGGTCGACGTTGGCATGGCAGGACTCGACGAACTAGCATAACATGCATTACTTTGACAAGACTGACATCCCTCTTGAGGAGATCTCGGATGCAACTTTGCAATGTCGACACGTCATTAACCAGCCCCCAGTCTAGCCCCTTGTTGACCCATGAAGCCATTTGTGGTGGGGGCCCGAACGGAAGGCGGGGGGAGCCACCCAGTTAGTATTTCGGGGAGCTGTGATGTAAGACCACTCCCGCTGCCATAAGTTAGATATCTCTGGGAAGGAACCCTTTGGCCATGTTGCATCAACGCCTTTGCTTATTGTGGCACCTCCACATTCTGTGTGTCTCCCATTGATCATCTTCGGCTTCACATTAAAGGTCTTGAGCCATAAGCCGAAGTGTGGGCTGATGCGGAGGAAGGCCTCACATACGACGATAAACGACAAGATGTGAAGGATGGAATCCAGAGCTAAATCATGGAAGTCGAGCCCATAATAGAACATGAGCCCTCTAACGAAGGGATCAATACTAAAGTCTAACCCTCGGAGGAAGTGGGAAACAAATATGACACTCTCGTTGGGTTCGGGAGTGGGGCTGACCTGTCCTCGGGCAGGCAGCCTGTGCGAGATTTTGGCGGTCAGATACCTGGCCTCCCTTAGCTTCTTGATGTCCTACTCTGTGACAGAGGAAGCCATCCACCGGCCTTGAAGGTTGGATCCGGACATGATTGAAGGTCCAAAGCGCTTCGCCTGAGCCTTGGGTGTTGGAACTCGGGGTGGGGGAAGGGAGGGATTGAGCGCGATAAGAAAAGGTCAGGCTTTGGCCCCTTTATAAAGAGGGCGAATATCAAGCATCCTCCGCATGGCCATTTGGAACTTTCCTAAAATCGAGGAGTCGTACTAATGAGCACGATTGGGTTACCCACACCCGTATTGATGAGAATCCCGTGATAAGGGGACACGATCTCTGCTTCGACAAGACATGCCAATAAAACCGCCTCGCGATACGTGCAGTGGCTGGTTGAGAAAAACGGTTCGAATAATGACCGAGGCCAGGGCGCGATGTCACGTTATAAAAAGTTGTCAGCAGATTAAATTTGTGGAAATATTATGCTCTCTACGGTGGTATGTGGAATTTGTTTTGCAGAGCCGGACACTATCCTTGTGTTCATAATCTTCTATGGAGTATTCGGAGGAGGAACCCGCCTTGCAATGCCGAAGACAATCTGCGCGCCGGACTCATCGTCATTGAAGCCTGGTTCAGGGGCTACTGAGGGAGTCCTGGATTAGGGGGTCCTCGGACAGCCGGACTATATCCCTTGGCCGGACTGTTGGACTATGAAGATACAAGATTGAAGACTTCGTCCCGTGTCCGGGTGGGACTCTCCTTTGCGTGGAAGGCAAGCTTGGCCGTTCGGATATGTTGATCTCCTCCCTTGTAACCGACTCTGTGTAACCCTAGCCCCTTCCGGTGTCTATATAAACCAGAGGGTTTAGTCCGTAGGACAACAACAATCATACCATAGGTTAGCTTCTAGGGTTTAGCCTCTCCGATCTGTGGTAGATCAACTCTTGTAATACTCATATCATCAAGATCAATCAAGCAGGAAGTAGGGTATTACCTCCATCTTGAGGGCCCGAACCTGGGTAAACGTTGTGTCCCCTGCCTCCTATTACCATCCGACTTAGACGCATAGTTCAGGACCCCCTACCCGAGATCCGCCAGTTTTGACACCGACAGTATCCACAAGGACTATGGGCCTTTAACAAGCCGAAAGTAATATCTGGCCGAACTATTACATGGGCCTTTAAGAGGCGGTAGTTAAAATGGCCCCAATGGTGTCGAAAGCACCGTGCATGTCAATGGGCCAGATTAAATATGGGCCGTAATTTGGCCCAAAATATGGCAGGCAGTTAATGGGCGGGATCCAATATGGGTCGTCATTTGGCCCAAAACATGGCAGACTGTTAACGGGCCGAATCTGATGTGGACTGTCATTTGGCCCAAAACGTGACAAATATCATAATGGGCTAGATCTTATGTGGGCCGTAATTTGGCACAAACCGTGGCAGGCTATTAACGGGCCGGCCTAGTGGAGTATGACAAAATCTTGTGGGCCCTTGGCTGGGCCAGCATTTTTATCTTAAATGGGCTACTGTTGGGTCGTGCCATGTGTCAAAGTATCATAGGCACGTCTCCTCCATTGGATGGACGATATATGTCCCAACGCTGAGCTGACACGTGGATACTCCGGCGAATGAAAATTTTACACGTGGAAAATCCCCATTAGTCCGGGCTATTAACGGGTTATCGAATCCAAACCGGGACCCGATAGCTTAACAGCGACCCGTTACGGTGGATGCCACGTGTCGGTTACCCTTGACGAAAGCAATTCCATGATGCGTCATTTATCATCATGGAAGTGGACACTTCTGTGATGATAATTTTGGTGTTGTCATGGAACACTTCTATGACAGCACAGGTATGACTATCTTGATTATGTCATTAAATCGTGATGGATGTACATGCATGACCAAAACCGTGACCTACTGTGACAAACATGTATCATCACGGAAGTGTATTTTTTGTAGTGATTCATGGTGCTTTCCATAAGTTGCTTGTTTAATATGATGTTAACCATAGAATTGCATCTCCATATCACCCTCAGTCTAGTGGTAAAGTAGAATTAAGTAATAGGGAAATAAAATTGATCTTGCAAAACACTGTTAATAGATCTAGGAAGAATTGGTCTAAGAAACTTGATGATGAATTATAGGCTTATAGAACTGCTTATAAAAATCCTATGGGTATGTCTCCTTATAAAATGGTTTATGGAAAAGCATGTCACTTACGTCTTGAATTAGAAAGCAAAGCTTATTAATTAAAGAGCTCAACTATGATTTCAAACTTGCCGGTGAAAATAGGTTATTTGACATTAGATCACTTGATGAATGGAGAACCCAAGCCTATGAAAATGCCAAAATGTTTAAACAAAAAATTTAAAAGATGGCATGACAAAAGAATACAAAACCGGAATTTAATGTAGGTGACCATGTCTTGCTATACAATTCTCGTTAAAGATTTTTTGCGGGGAAGCTTCTCTCTAAGTGGGAAGGACCTTACATTATCGAAGAAGTTTATCATTCCGGTGCTATCAAGATCAACAACGCCGAAGGCAATAACCCGAAGGTGGTAAATGGGTAAAGAATCAAACATTATATCTCAGGTACACCCATAAATGTTGAGACCAACATTATTCATTCCATAACACCGGAGGAGTACATAAAGGAAACCTTCTAGAATGCTCCAGAACCCTAAAAAGGAATAGGTATGTGATACGGTAAGTAAACCAACTCTAAAAGTTTTCCAAGGGAAATTTTACTCCGTTTTGGATTACTTAAAAAATTAGAAAAATAAAAAGTAGTCTGAATAGCGCACGAGCAGGCGACAAGCCTAGGGGCGCGCCCTACCCCCAGGACACGCCTCACGAGCATGTGGCCACCTCGTGTACCCTACGGACTCCGTTTTCTCCTAGATTACTTGCTTCATACGATAAAAATTCATTATATAATCTCCTGAAGGCTTTGAACACTGTATCACGACAATACCCTCTGTTCTTGTTTTGAGTTGTTTTCTAACACATCTGAAAGTATGTCTTTGCAAGAATCAGTCGGGGAGAGTCATGTCTCTCACCCAACACCGAATCCAAGAGCATACAACGAAGCTGATCCCTTTGGGTGGTCAACGGAGGAAGAGATAGAAGCCGATCTGAAAAGAGTGGACGCCATGGAAGAGGATCAAGAAGTTACTTCTCTCCCTCAACCTGGAGCCATGCATGTGGAACTCGATAACTCGATCCTCCCAAATTCGGTCAAACCTCCCAATGCCAAATTAATCTCTTACAATAACTTGAAAAAGAGTGTTCCTTCGTCCTCTATAGCCAGGATGCATCCGTGGGTGGACAATGCTTTAACCATCACATGGAAGCTATGCAAGGAAATTATGGATCTCAAGCAGCAAATTAATAAGCTCGAAGAGGAGAATCGCATTCTGAGAGGCATCATTGCCAAAAATATTGCTCCACCACCTCCGACGAAGGAGACTTGAGTACATGGGTATGGGCACTCCCCTTGGCTTGCGCCAAGCTTGGGGGAGGTTTCCGGGTATCGTATCACCATCACATCTTTACCTTTATCGTTTATCTCAGTTTGATCATTTTGGTTAAATCGTGATTTAGTAGAATAAAAGTTTTTAGTAAGATCTTGTCTTTAAGTTTTTGCTTCATGATATATATATCTATGTAATCAAGTATGAGAGTTATATAATAAATATTAGTTTTAAGTTGAGGGATTTGTTGTCTTGTTTTGATCACTTGGAAAAGAAAAAAAGAAAAAAAAGACTATATAATGATCTTATGGAGAGTGATTACTTCACATATAAGGAGTATGATGCATGAAATTTGTTGAGGATTGACAAACATAGTATTGGTCATTGTTGCAACTAATTGGAAGTAATAAATAAAGAGAGGTCTCACATATAAATATGCTATCTTGGACATCTTTTATGATTGTGAGCACTCATTAAAATATTATATGCTAATAAGTTGATGTTGGACAAGGAAGACAACATAATGGATTATGTTTCCTTATATCCGAATAGAAGTTATATTGTCATGGATCCTCCAACATGTTGAGCTTGCTTCTCATCCTATGCTAGCCAAAAATTCTGTACTAAGTAGAGATACTACTTGTGCATCCAAAAACCATGAACCCAGTTTTGCCATGAGAGTCCACTATATCTACCTATGGATTGAGTAAGATCCCAAGTTGTCATCGGTGCAAGCAATAAAAATTTCTCTATAAATATGTATTATCTTTTGGTGTGAGGAAAATAAGCTTTATAAGAACCTGTGATATGGAAGAAATAAAAGCGCCAGACTGCATAATAAAGTACTTTATCACTAGCAGTAATACAAAGTGACATTCCTTTGCATTAAGATTTAGTGCATCCACATAAAAAGCGCATGACAACCTCTGCTTCCCTCTACGAAGGGCCTATCTTTTATTTTAATGTCTACTTTCGTACAAGAGTCATGGTGATTTTCACCCTTCCTTTTACACTTTCTATTTCTGGAAAGCACTATGTGTTGGGGAAAGATCCAGGAATACATATCCACTCGGATGTAGGTGATCATAAATTATTATTATTGACATTAACCTTGAGGTAAATGGTTGGGAGGCGAAACTATAAGCCCCTATCTTTCTACGTGTTTGATTAAATCTTTGATCTCATAAGTATCTCATGAGTGTTAGCAATTATAGAAGATTAATTGATGGCTGAGTATGTGAACTTGCTAAATAAAAGCTCTTACATTGACTCTTTCCTATATTATGACAAATTGCAATTGCTTTAATGACTGAGATCATAGTTTGTTAGTTTTTAATTAAGTTTTGAGTTCATACTTTACCTTGTGATCAAATTGTCACTTTAGCATAAGAAGTTATATGACAATATGTTGTTATTCTCAAGATGATCATTATGCCCTCATGTTTGTATTTTATTTCATCGACACCTCTATCTCTAAACATGTGGTCATGATTATCGATTTCGGCCTTCGCTTGAGGACAAGCGAGGTCTAAGCTTGGGGGACTTGATACGTCCATTTTGCATCATGTTATTATGTTGATATTGAAGGAAATATGCCCTAGAGGCAATAATAAAGTTGTTGTTTATATTTCCTTATATCATGATAAATGTTTATTATTCATGCTAGAATTGTATTAACCGGAAACTTAGTACATGTGTGAATACATAGACAAAACAGAGTGTCCCTAGTAAGACTCTACTTGACTAGCTCGTTAATCAAAGATGGTTAAGTTTCCTGACCATAGACATGTGTTGTCATTTGATGAATAGGGTCACATCATTAGAGAATGATGTGATGGACAAGACCCATCCGTTAGCTTAGAATAATGATCGTTAAGTTTTATAGCTATTGCTTTCTTCATGACTTATACATATTTCTCTGACTATGAGATTATGCAACTCCCGAATACCGGAGGAACACCTTGTGTGCTATCAAATGTCACAACGTAACTGGGTGATTATAAAGATGTTCTACATGTGTATCCGAAGGTATTTTTTGGGTTGGCATAGATCAAGATTAGGATTTTTCACTCCGAGTATCGAAGAGGTATCTTTGGGCCCTCTCGGTAATGCACATCACTATAAGCCTTGCAAGCAATGTGAATAATGAGTTAGTTATGGGATGATGCACTACGAAACGAGTAAAGAGACTTGCCGATAACGAGATTGAACTAGATATGATGATACCGGCGATCGAATCTCGGGCAAGTAACCTACCGATGACAAAGGGAATAACGTATGTTGTTATTGCGGTTTGACCGGTAAAGATCTTCGTAGAATATGTAGGAACCAATATGAGCATCCAGGTTCCGCTATTGGTTATTGACCGGAGATGTGTCTCGGTCATGTCTACATAGTTCGTGAACCCATAGGGTCCGCCCGCTTAACGTTCGATGACGATTTGTATTAGGAGTTATGTGTTTTGGTGACCAAAGTTTGTTCGAACTCCCGGATGAGATCGCGGACATGACGAGGAGTCTTGAAATGGTCGAGAGGTAAAGATTCATATATTGTAAGGTAGTATTCGGACATCCGAATGGTTCCAAGTGGTATGGGTATTTTACCGGAGTACCGGGGGGTTACAGGAACCCCCCAAGGGAAGTATTGGGCCTAGATGGGCCTCAGTGGAGAGAGAGCAGGGCCATAGGTGTGCCCCCCCATGGCAGTCCAAATTGGACTAGGGGAGGGGGCGGCGCCCCCCTTTCCCTCTCCCTCTCCTCCTCCTTCCTTTCGCCTCCGGTGAAAAAAGGAAAAGGGGGGGCGAATCCTACTGATAGTGGAGTCCTAGTAGGACTCCCCCCATGGCGCGTGCCTCCTGGCCGGCCGTCTCCTCCTCCCCTCCTTTATATACGGGGGCAGGGGCACCCCATAGCACATCAATTGTTCTCTTAGCCGTGTGCGGTGCCCCCCTCCATAGTTTACTCCTCCGGTCATAGCATCATAGTGCTTAGGCGAAGCCCTTCGCGGATCACATCACCATCACCATCACCACGCCGTCGTGCTGATGGAACTCTCCCTCGACCCTCTACTGGATCAAGAGTTCGAGGGACGTCATCGAGGTAAACGTGTGCTGAACTCAGAGCTGTCATACGTTCGGTACTTGATCGGTTGGATCGCGAAGATGTTCGACTACATCAACCGCATTAATCTAACGCTTCCGCTTTTGGTCTACGAGGGTACATGGAATCACTCTCCCCCTCTCATTGCTATGCATCTCCTAGATAGATCTTGCGTGATTGTAGGAATTTTTTTCAAATTGCATGCTACGTTCCCCAACAATGGTATCTGTCGGTGTCAAAACCGGCGGATCTCGGGTAGGGGGTCCCGAACTACGCGTCTAAGGCAGATGGTAACAGGAGGCAGGGGACACGATGTTTACCCAGGTTCGGGCCCTCTTGATGGAGGTAATACCCTACGTCCTGCTTGATTGATCTTGATGATATGAGTATTACAAGAGTTGATCTACCACGAGATCGTAGAGGCTAAACCCTAGAAGCTAGCCTATGGTATGATTGTTGTTGTCCTACGTACTAAACCCTCCGGTTTATATAGACACCGGAGGGGGCTAGGGTTACACAAAGTCGGTTACAAGGGAGGACATCTACATATCCGTATTTCCATGCTTGCCTTCCACACCAAGGAGAGTCCCATCCGGACACGGGACGAAGTCTTCAATCTTGTATCTTCATAGTCCAACAGTCCGGCCAAAGGATATAGTCCGGGTGTCCGAAGACCCCCTAATCTAGGACTCGCTCAGTAGCCCCCGAACCAGGCTTCAATGACGATGAGTCCGGCGCGCAGATTGTCTTCGGCATTGCAAGGCGGGTTCTTCTCCAAATTCTGAATATCTGTTGAGTAGTGTCCGGCTCCCCATAAATGTTGCACTTCTTGGCTTCTGCACCCAATAAGGGCTATCTTCCACGTGTCGAGTGAATGCGAGGAGCCAGGGCATTTTTACATTCGCCACCCTAGCCATGTAAATAAACTGTCTATTAAAGGGACGGGGATTCTTAGATCCAAGCCACACCATCCTCCCACGGCGAGTATCCATCGGAGCGTGCTTGAAAAAAATCCATTCCAACATGGTCGGCCATCGCAGCTCCTCCTCCTGCTCCCGTAGCCCTAAGCCCGGCAATTGGGAGAAGTGTTTTGTCCTGCATATCCAATTAGTAAAGTTACAGACCCAGGGATTTCTCCCTCCAGCATATATGGTCCTCGTTCGAGCTGGGCTCGCCACCTATAATGGCGGGGACCAAGCGGAGAGCTTCCCCAATCCCTCCAAGGGGGAGCGGGTATCCCTTGTCCCTTATTTACTAAGGGGACTTGGATTTCCAATCCATCCATTCCTTCGTGGGCTCCTGGAGTTTTACGGCCTCCAGTTGCATAATTTCACCCCTGCTTCCATATTACACATCGCTGGTTATGTCGCCTTTGTGAGGTATTTCTGGGCTGCGAGGCTCATTTCAAGTTGTGGAAGAGGCTATTCTGCCTTGTGCCCCATACACAGGAGGGATCACTATATCAAGTGGGCAGAGCCGAAATATGGTGCATCGCCGGGACCGGATACCTGTCCGGTACCCCGAAGAAGACATCCGAAGACTGGCCTTCGGAGTGGTTTTACATGGAGGACGTCCCCCTTCCAGATCCTATTCGGAGGGGTCTTCCCGAGTTCAACAATGCTCCTCTGAAGAAACGCCGAAGCTCGCGCCCACGGAGCCCCCAGGAGGAAGACAACGGAGAAGTCCTTTACCTGATGGACCGGATTAAAGTGCTAGCTCAATCAGGATTGACAATAATCAAGGTTATGTCCATATGCATAATGCGGGGGGTGCAGCCACTTCAATATCGAGGGCACCCCATGTGGCGCTTTAATGGGGAAGATGATGCCACCCGTTGCGGGCGTAAGGGACCGGACTCCGACGTTGCTCTAGCAAAAATTATGTCCGAGTTGTTCAAGGGAGAGGAAGAGGAGTTCATCTGTATTAAGCCATGGGATGGATTCTCCATGTACAACCCTCCAAGCTGGTTGAGCTGTAACTTTTTACTCCCAACCTTCCCGCATTCTTCGTCATAAATACTCACCTTGCCATTTAATGGAAGGAACTGCGAAAAGCTGTAAGGGACGTCAACAGCCCACCTCCACAACCGGAGGACCTTGCCCGGGCCCTCGATCCCGGACTCGAAGAGGATCCGGACATATTTGTGGAGCTGATAGACAGGACATTCTATCAATTGAGCTGTGATGACGCCATGGTGGCCATCATGGCCGACTATCCTAGGCTACTCCCTGCATCGCATGTAAGAAACACCGGAGTCCCAACTTCCGAAAAGGATCCCCTTTTAAGCACTTCACCTACCGTACACATATGGTGTTTTAAAGGGAAGGCCCTCGGGACGCCATGCCGAACCCGCAGTGACTCACCAACGAGGGACACCGAAGCCAAGTAGGCCAAAGAGGAAGGCGGTCAGGACTGAGACGCCGACGCAGAGGTATGATACAAAACCTTGCTCCGTGGTTGTCGTCTTTCTTAAAATATAATGATGTCCATGTTTCCTAGTAGGAAAAACGCTCGCCGGACTATATCCAGAGAGGTTGCCGATCACGCCTCCACCAGTCAGGCTCCAGGGCCAGACATAGAGGCGGAAGCTAACACGGGGCGAACGTCGGATGCTCCTCTTACAGAGGATACGGATAGACTATCCGCTACAAATTCCAAAGTGAAAAGCGCCATGAATCACAGGCGTCACCGGGCCGTACTCCGTGACGCTTGTTTCTCCCAAGAGGCGTTCGATGCCTTCAACTCAGGAGATGCATACATCTGTGCTGCTCAAAATGGTCTAGCCAGAGCCACGAACCAGTATGTAAGGGATATATGGGTAAGAAAATCTGACGATTATATATATATATATATGCTGGAAATATGCCCTAGAGGCAATAATAAAATGGTTATTATTATATTTCTTTGTTCATGATAATTGTCTATTGTTCATGCTATAATTGTGTTATCCGGAAATCGTAATACATGTGTGAATACATAGACCATAACACGTCCCTAGTGAGCCTCTAGTTGACTAGCTCGTTGATCAAAAAGATAGTCATGGTTTCCTGACTATGGACATTGGATGTCATTGATAACGGGATCACATCATTAGGAGAATGATGTGATGGACAAGACCCAATCCTAAGCATAGCTCAAAGATCGTGTAGTTCGTTTGCTATAGCTTTTCCGAATGTCAAGTATCATTTCCTTAGACCATGAGATTGTGCAACTCCCGGATACCGTAGGAGTGCTTTGGGTGTGCCAAACGTCACAACGTAACTGGGTGACTATAAAGGTACACTACAGGTATCTCCGAAAGTGTCTGTTCGGTTGGCACAAATCGAGACTGGGATTTGTCACTCCATATGACGGAGAGGTATCTCTGGGCCCACTCAGTAATGCATCATCATAATGAGCTCAATGTGACCAAGTGGTTGATCACGGGATCATGCATTACGGCACGAGTAAAGTGACTTGCTGGTAACGAGATTGAACAAGGTATTGGGATACCGATGATCGAGTCTCGGGCAAGTAACGTACCGATTGACAAAGGGAATTGTATACGGGATTGATTGAATCCTCGACATCGTGGTTCATCCAATGAGATCATCGAGGAGCATGTGGGAGCTAACATGGGTATCCAGATCCCGCTGTTGGTTATTGACCGGAGAGTCATCTCGGCCATGTCTGCGTGTCTCCCGAACCCGTAGGGTCTACACACTTAAGGTTCGATGACGATAGGGTTGTTGAGATATTAGTATACGGTAACCCGAAAGTTGTTCGGAGTCCCGAATGAGATCCCGGACATCACCAGGAGTTCCGCAATGGTCCGGAGGTGAAGATTTATATATAGGAAGTCAAGTCCCGGCCATCGGGAAAGTTTTGGGGGTAATCGGTATTGTATCGGGACCACCGGAAGGGTCCCGGGGTCCACCGGGTGGGGCCACCTATCCCGGAGGGCCCCATGGGCTGAAGTGGGAGGGGAACCAGCCCCTAGTGGGCTGGTGCACCCCCCATGGGCCTCCCCCTGCGCCTAGGGTTGGAACCCTAGGGGTGGCGGGCGCCCCACTTGGCTTGGGGGCACTCCACCCCCCTTGGCCGCCGCCTCCCTTGGAGATTGCATCTCCTAGGGCCGGCGTCCCCCCTAGGAGTCCTATATATAGTGGGGGGGAGGGCAGACGCACCCTAGCCCCTGGCGCCTCCCTCTCCCTCCCGTGACACTTCTCCCTCTCCCTGAGCTTGGCGAAGCCCTGCCGAGATCACCGTTGCTTCCACCAGCACACCGTCGTGCTGCTGGATCTCCATCAACCTCTCATTCCCCCTTGCTGGATCAAGTTGGAGGAGACGTCTTCCCAACCATACGTGTGTTGAACGCGGAGGTGCCGTCCGTTCGGCGCTAGGTCATCGGTGATTTCGATCACGACGAGTACGACTCCATCAACCCCGTTCTCTTGAACGCTTCCGCTCGCGATCTACAAGGGTATGTAGATGCACTCCCCTCTCCCTCGTTGCTAGATGACTCCATAGAATTATCTTGGTGATGCATAGAAAATTTTAAAATTCTGCTACGTTCCCCAACAGTGGTATCAGAGCTAGGTCTATGCGTAGTTTCTATGCACGAGTAGAATACAAAGCAGTTGTGGGCGTCGATATTGTCAATTTGCTTGCCATTACTAGTCTTATCTTGATTCGGTGGTATCGTGGGATGAAGCGGCCCGGACCAACCTTACACGTACGCTTACGTGAGACTGGTTCCACCGATTGACATGCACTAGTTGGATAAGGTGGCTGGCGGGTGTCTGTCTCTCCCACTTTATTCGGATCGGATTCGATGAAAAGGGTCCTTATGAAGGGTAAATAGAAATTGGCATATCACGTTGTGGTTTTGGCGTAGGTAAGAAACGTTCTTGCTAGAAACCTATAGCAGCCACGTAAAAACTTGCAACAACAATTAGAGGACGTCTAACTTGTTTTTGCAGCATGTGCCGTGTGATGTGATATGGCCAAAAGGATGTGATGAATGATATATGTGATGTATGAGATTGATCATGTTCTTGTAATAGGAATCACGACTTGCATGTCGATGAGTATGACAACCGGCAGGAGCCATAGGAGTTGTCTTTATTTATTTATGACCTGCATGTCAACATAAACGTCATGTAATTACTTTACTTTATTGCTAAAGCGTTAGCCATAGTAGTAGAAGTAATAGATGACGAGACAACTTCAAGAAGACACGATGATGGAGATCATGATGATGGAGATCATGGTGTCATGCCGGTGACAACGATGATCATGGAGCCCCGAAGATGGAGATCAAAAGGAGCAAATGATATTGGCCATATCATGTCACTATTTGATTGCATGTGATGTTTATCATGTTTTACATCTTATTTGCTTAGAACGACGGTAGCTTAAATAAGATGATCCCTCGTAATAATTTCAAGAAAGTGTTCCCCCTAACTGTGCACCGTTGCGAAGGTTCGTTGTTTCGAAGCACCACGTGATGATCGGGTGTGATAGATTCTAACATTCGAATACAACGGGTGTAAGCCAGATTTACACACACAATACACTTAGGTTGACTTGACGAGCCTAGCATGTACAGACATGGCCTCGGAACACATAAGACCAAAAGGTCGAGCATGAGTCGTATAGAAGATACGATCAACATGAAGATGTTCACCGATGTTAACTAGTCCGTCTCACGTGATGATCGGACACGGCCTAGTTGACTCGGATCATGTTTCACTTAGATGACTAGAGGGATGTCTATCTGAGTGGGAGTTCATTGAATAAATTGATTAGATGAACTTAATTATCATGAACTTAGTCTAAAATCTTTACACTATGTCTTGTAGATCAAATGGCCCATGCTAATGTTGCCCTCAACTTCAACGCGTTCCTAGAGAAAACCAAGCTGAAAGATGATGGCAGCAACTATACGGACTGGGTCCGGAACCTGAGGATCATCCTCATAGCTGCCAAGAAAGATTATGTCCTAGAAGCACCACTAGGTGACGCACCCATTCCAGAGAACCAAGACGTTATGAACGCTTGGCAGTCATGTGCTGATGATTACTCCCTCATTTAGTGCGGCATGCTTTACAACTTAGAACCGGGGCTCCAAAAGCGTTTTGAGAGACACGGAGCATGTGAGATGTTCGAAGAGCTGAAAATGGTTTTCCAAGCTCATGCCCGGGTCGAGAGATATGAAGTCTCCGACAAGTTCTTCAGTTGTAAGATGGAGGAAAATAGTTCTGTCAGTGAGCACATACTCAAAATGTCTGGGTTGCATAACCGCTTGACTCAGCTGGGAGTTAATCTCCCGGATGACGCAGTCATTGACAGAATCCTTCAGTCGCTTCCACCGAGCTACAAGAGCTTTGTGATGAACTTCAATATGCAGGGGATGGAAAAGACCATTCCTGAGCTATATTCAATGCTGAAATCAGCGGAGGTGGAAATCAAAAAGGAACATCAAGTGTTGATAGTGAATAAAACCACTAAGTTTAAGAAAGGCAAGGGTAAGAAGAACTTCAAGAAGGACGGCAAGGGGGTTGCCACACCCGGTAAGCAAGCTGACGGGAAGAAGCCAAAGAATGGACCCAATCCTGAGACTGAGTGTTTTTATTGCAAGGGAAGTGGTCACTGGAAGCGGAACTGCCCCAAATACTCAGCGGACAAGAAGGCCGGCAACACTAAAGGTATATGTGATATACATATAATTGATGTGTACCTTACCAGTACTCGTAGTAGCTCCTGGGTATTTGATACCGGTGCGGTTTCTCACATTTGTAACTCAAAGCAGGAGCTGCGGAATAAGCGGAGACTAGCGAAGGACGAGGTGACGATGCGCGTCGGGAATGGTTCCAAGGTCGATGTGATCGCCATTGGCACGCTACCTCTACATTTACCTACGGGATTAGTTTTAAACCTCAATAATTGTTATTTAGTGCCAGCTTTGAGCATGAACATTGTATCAGGATCTCGTTTAATTCGAGATGGCTACTCATTTAAATCCGAGAATAATGGTTGTTCTGTTTATATGAGAGATATGTTTTATGGTCATGCTCCGTTGGTGAATGGTTTATTCTTAATGAATCTCAGCGTAATGTTACACATATTCATAGTGTGAATACCAAAAGATGTAAGGTTGATAATGATAGTCCCACATACTTGTGGCACTGCTCCTTGGTCACATAGGTGTCAAACGCATGAAGAAGCTCCATGCAGATGGACTTTTGGAGTCTCTTGATTACGAATCATTTGACACGTGCGAACCATGCCTCATGGGTAAAATGACCAAGACTCCGTTCTCAGGAACAATGGAGCGAGCAACCAACTTATTGGAAATCATACATACTGATGTGTGTGGTCTAATGAGTGTTGAGGCTCGCGGTGGCTATCGTTATGTTCTCACCCTCACTGATGACTTGAGTAGATATGGGTATGTCTACTTAATGAAACACAAGTCTGAGACCTTTGAAAAGTTCAAGGAATTTCAGAGTGAGGTTGAGAATCAACGTGACAGAAAAATCAAGTTCTTGCGATCAGATCGTGGGGAGAATACTTGAGTCACGAATTTGGCACACACTTAAGAAATGTGGAATAGTTTCACAACTCACGCCGCCTGGAACACCTCAGCGTAATGGTGTGTCCGAATGTCGTAATCGCACTCTATTGGATATGGTGTGATCTATGATGTCTCTTATCGATCTACCGCTGTCATTTTGGGGCTATGCTTTAGAGACTGCCGCATTCACTTTAAATAGGGCTCCGTCGAAATCCGTTGAGATGACACCGTATGAATTATGGTTTGGGAAGAAACCTAAGCTGTCGTTTCTAAAAGTTTGGGGATGTGATGCTTATGTCAAGAAACTTCAACCTAAAAAGCTCGAACCCAAATCGTAAAAATGTGTCTTCATAGGATACCCTAAAGAAACTATTGGGTATACCTTCTACCTCAGATCCGAAGGCAAGATCTTTGTTGCCAAGAATGGGTCATTTCTAGAGAAAGAGTTTCTCTCGAAAGAAATAAGTGGGAGGAAAGTAGAACCTGATGAAGTATTACCTCTTGAACCGGTAAGTGGCGCAGCTCAAGAAAATGTTCCTGAGGTGCCTGCACCGACTAGAGAGGAAGTTAATGATGATGATCATGAAACTTCAGATCAAGTTGCTACTGAACTTCGTAGGTCCACGAGGACACGTTCCGCACCAGAGTGGTACGGCAACCCTGTCTCTGAAATCATGTTGTTAGACAACGGTGAACCTTCGAACTATGAAGAAGCGATGGCGGGCCCGGATTCCGACAAATGGCTGGAAGCCATGAAATCCAAGATAGGATCCATGTATGAAAACGAAGTATGGACTTTGACTGACTTGCCCGATGATCGGCGAGCCATAGAAAATAAATGGATCTTTAAGAAGAAGACAGACGCGGATGGTAATGTAACCATCTATAAAGCTCAGCTTGTCGCTAAGGGTTATCGACAAGTTCAAGAGGTTGACTACGATGAGACTTTTTCACCCGTAGCGAAGCTGAAGTCCATCCGAATCATGTTAGCAATTGCCGCATTCTATGATTATGAGATATGGCAAATGGACGTCAAAACAGCATTCCTTAATGGTTTCCTTAAGGAAGAATTGTATATGATGCAGTCGGAAGGTTTTGCCAATCCTAAGAATGCTGACAAGGTGTGCAAGCTCCAACGCTTGATTTATGGGCTGGTGCAAGCATCTCGGAGTTGGAACAGTCGTTTTGATGAGATGATCAAAGCGTTTGGTTTTACGCGGACTTATGGAGAAGCCTGCATTTACAAGAAAGTGAGTGGGAGCTCTGTAGCATTTCTCATATTGTATGTGGATGACATACTGTTGATGGGAAATGATATAGAATTCTTGGAAAGCATAAAGGCCTACTTGAACAAGTGTTTTTCAATGAAGGATCTTGGAGAAGCTGCTTATATATTAGGCATCAAGATCTATAGAGATAGATCGAGATGCCTCATTGGTCTTTCACAGAGTACGTACCTTGACAAGATATTGAAGAAGTTCAAAATGGATCAGTCAAAGAAGGGGTTCTTGCCTGTATTGCAAGGTACGAGATTGAGCACGGCTCAATGCCCGACCACGGCAGAAGATAGAGAAAAGATGAGTGTCGTCCCCTATGCCTCGGCCATAGGGTCTATCATGTATGCTATGCTGTGTACCAGACCTGATGTAAACCTTGCCGTAAGTTTGGTAGGAAGGTACCAAAGTAATCCCGGCATGGAACACTGGACAGCGGTCAAGAATATCCTGAAGTACCTGAAGAGGACTAAGGATATGTTTCTCGTTTATGGAGGTGACGAAGAGCTCGTCGTAAAGGGTTACGTCGATGCTAGCTTCGACACAGATCTGGATGACTCTAAGTCACAAACTGGATACGTGTATGTTTTGAATGGTGGGGCAGTAAGCTGGTGCAGTTGCAAGCAAAGCGTTGTGGCGGGATCTACATGTGAAGCGGAGTACATGGCAGCCTCGGAGGCAGCACAAGAAGCAATCTGGGTGAAGGAGTTCATTACCGACCTAGGAGTCATTCCCAATGCGTCGGGCCCGATGACTCTCTTCTGTGACAACACTGGAGCTACTGCCCTTGCCAAGGAGCCCAGGTTTCACAGGAAGACCAGGCATATCAAGCGTCGCTTCAACTCCATTTGTGAAAGTGTTCAAAATGGAGACATAGATATTTGTAAAGTACATACGGACCTAAATGTGGCAGATCCGTTGACTAAACCTCTCCCTAGAGCAAAACATGATCAACACCAGAACTCTATGGGTGTTCGATTCATCACAATGTAACTAGATTATTGACTCTAGTGCAAGTGGGAGACTGTTGGAAATATGCCCTAGAGGCAATAATAAATGGTTATTATTATATTTCTTTGTTCATGATAATTGTCTATTGTTCATGCTATAATTGTGTTATCCGGAAATCGTAATACATGTGTGAATACATAGACCACAACACATCCCTAGTGAGCCTCTAGTTGACTAGCTCGTTGATCAAAAAGATACTCATGGTTTCCTGACTATGGACATTGGATGTCATTGATAATGGGATCACATCATTAGGAGAATGACGTGATGGACAAGACCCAATCCTAAGCATAGCTCAAAGATCATGTAGTTCGTTTGCTATAGCTTTTCCGAATGTCAAGTACCATTTCCTTAGACCATGAGATTGTGCAACTCCCGGATACCGTAGGAGTGCTTTGGGTGTGCCAAACGTCACAACGTAACTGGGTGACTATAAAGGTACACTACAGGTATCTCCGAAAGTGTCTGTTGGGTTGGCATGAATCGAGACTGGGATTTGTCACTCCGTATGATGGAGAGGTATCTCTGGGCCCACTTGGTAATGCATCATCACAATGAGCTCAATGTGACCAAGTGGTTGATCACGGGATCATGCATTACCGCACGAGTAAATTGACTTGTTGGTAACGAGATTGAACGAGGTATTGGGATACGGACGATCGAGTCTCGGGCAAGTAACGTACCGATTGACAAAGGGAACTGTATATGGGATTGATTGAATCCTCGACATCGTGGTTCATCCGATGAGATCATCGAGGAGCATGTGGGAGCCAACATGGGTATCTAGATCCCGCTGTTGGTTATTGACCGGAGAGTCGTCTCGGTCATGTCTGCGTGTCTCCCGAACCCGTAGGGTCTACACACTTAAGGTTCGGTGACGCTAGGGTTGTTGAGATATTAGTATACGGTAACCCGAAAGTTTTTTGGAGTCCCGGATGAGATCCTGGATGTCACGAGGAGTTCCGGAATGGTCCGGAGGTGAAGATTTATATATAGGAAGTCAAGTTTAGGCCATCGGGAAAGTTTCGGGGGTAATCGGTATTGTACCGGGACCACCGAAAGGGTCCCGGGGTCCACCGGGTGGGGCCACCTATCCCGGAGGGGCCCATGGGCTGAAGTGGGAGGGCAACCAGCCCCTAGTGGGCTGGTGCGCCCCCCATGGGCCTCCCCCTGCGCCTAGGGTTGGAAACCCTAGGGGTGGGGGCGCCCCACTTGGCTTGGGGGGCACTCCACCCCCCTTGGTCGCCGCCCCCCTTGGAGATTGCATCTCCTAGGGCCGCCGCCCCCCTAGGAGTCCTATATATAGTGGGGGGAGGGAGGGCAGCCGCACCCTAGCCCCTGGCGCCTCCCTCTCCCTCCCGTGACACTTCTCCCTCTCCCTGAGCTTGGCGAAGCCCTGCCGAGATCACCGTTGCTTCCACCACCACGCCGTCGTGCTGCTGGATCTCCATCAACCTCTCCTTCCCCCTTGCTGGATCAAGTTGGAGGAGACGTCTTCCCAACCATACGTGTGTTGAACGCGGAGGTGCCATCCGTTCGGCGCTAGGTCATCGGTGATTTGGATCACGACGAGTACGACTCCATCAACCCCGCTCTTGAACGCTTCCGCTCGTGATCTACAAGGGTATGTAGATGCACTCCCCTCTCCCTCGTTGCTAGATGACTCCATAGATTGATCTTGGTGATGCGTAGAAAATTTTAAAATTCTGCTACGTTCCCCAACAATATATATATATATCAGTATCCCCTAAGACTTGAAACAGTTGACACAACTGATTTAAGGATCATTATTTATGCAGGTTATTACAGAGAAGAATTCCCAATTGTCTCAAGAGCTAGAAGAGTGACAGGTACCAGATAGTATGCGGCATGCATGCAAATCTAACAATAGATGTTGCAGATGACCCCGGAGTGAATCGGGAGGCCGTGCCGGTGAATGCGGAACGTGCTAATCGACAGCTAAATGCTGGCGAGCACGTTCTTACGCGAGTCAGGCAGGAGAAAAATAATCTCTAGGACGCCAATATCCAGCTGGGCATGGAACTGAAAGATGTCCGAGCCCAGCTTGTGGACTCCGTGAAGGAGAATAAGCGGCTTCGACGCGGCATTTTCAGTAAGTGCTTGAACGAACTTTGGAAGGAGTTCGGCGAAGAAGCCGGCTAACAGAGTTATGTCTGCAGGTATGCTGATGGGTCATCCCATGGAGGAGATTCCCGGGTCTACAGGTGATCTTCTACCAATGCTCTCACAACTGCACGAACAAGTTCGTCAGGTAATGCAGGGTGTTGCCCAAGCCTTGTGGCCATCTGCGTCCCTGCCAGGAGGCATGGGGAGCTTATAGAGAAGCTCAAGGGAGTGCGGCGGCGCTTCCGATTATGGAAGATATCGGCCTGCCAACAAGGTGCAAGGGAAGCCTGGGCTATGGTGAAGACGCGATATACCAAAGCTGACCCAAACCACAAGGCCGAGGTCGGACCTGTGGGGCCCGATGGGAAAGAGATCCCCGTCAGTTTGGTGTATGACCAAGTAGAATTAGCCACAAAGTATTCCCAACAAGATTGTAGGCTAGACAGCCTGTTGGATGGTATAGAAGAAGAATTTAATCAGTCTTAGTGACTGTGTACTTCAAGTGACATATATAATGTCCCTAGCCGGATTGTAAATCATTTGTCATGGCGGACCTTTTCGCTTCAACCTCTGGACCCGATAGTCCGGAGTGTATCCGAATACCCGCTCGGTTATGTAAAAACTGGTGTATGCATGGAAACCAGGCGTAGGGGTCATAAGTGCTTGAACAGACAAGAATCCAACTAGCTATGTTATATTACATGGATAGTAAGAAACATCTTCCAGGGAGAATAGTTCCGTTAAGGGTTCCTTTCCCTGGGTACGCATGCCCTAATGTGCATGTCCGAACTGTGAAAAGAGACGCAGGCTATAAACATCT
Source organism: Triticum aestivum (assembly GCF_018294505.1). NCBI lineage: Eukaryota > Viridiplantae > Streptophyta > Magnoliopsida > Poales > Poaceae > Triticum > Triticum aestivum. The sequence goes on from NC_057794.1 coordinate 136,741,592, forward strand.
GGAGGCATGTGTCAAATTAAATAAAAGTCATGTTTTGTTCACCGACCAAATATTCCCTTAAGAACGCTAGCTTCCGGCTTCACCCAGTCTGAGGTACACATCCGGCTGACCCAGCAGTAACAATCGTAGAGGTGCTCCCCTTATGCCCTAGCCGAATTAACGGGAACGTAGGGCATAAATACAAAAGCCAGGAAACCCAGCTTGGCCAAAACTTAAGTCATATCGATGCATATAATGGCAAAAAAGGTACATGTGGAAGAATAACACATGTGCGGGGCATAAAGCCTAGAAAAATAGTTATATTAAGCTTTTGTATAAGAAGCCCCCATGTATAATGAGCGCGGTTAGCGCGTCAAGATTGTGTAACCAAGACACAAGTTTAGCCTTTTAAGGCCTTGAGGAGAATAAAGAGAGAGAAAGAGAGAAAAGACCGATAATTGATATGCAAAAAATTGACGGAGGTAAGGAGACTGTAGCGACCCGACCTGAATGGATCAAGTTTCTGTGCTTATGTGTCATCCCTGGATCGGTATGCTGACACACACAGTACTCGAAGGATTTATAACAGAGGTAAATCACATGTATAAAGTAACGTAAATACTATTACCTCAATCCATATAGCGGAAGCAACAAGGTTGTGGTTTCCCATCAACACCAACGGCAGAGTTGAGTATAGGAAATTGTAACCCTAACGTATCACTTACTCGTCGTCTGAAAAGTCTGCAACATGAAAAGTTGCAGCCCGAAAACGGGTCAGCACATGGAATATGCTGGCAATGTAACACATAGAGAGTAATGAAAGAATAAGCTATACTACATGCATGTATGGCTGGTGGAAAAGCTCTAAGGTTACAGTTTTGCATAAAGCCAGTTTTTTCCCTACTGCAAAGGAATAAATTTATTTAACTATCATGGTGGTTGTGAAACATTGAGAATGGTTGACAGCATTCTCAATCCCAATTAAAAGTACTCATTAAAACCCAACAAATATTAATTAGAGTAACATGTTGAGATTCACATGATATTCAAGTACTAGATACTCAAGATGTCCATAACCGAGGACACGGCTAATCATGATTAGTTTACACACTCTGCATAGGTTTGCGCACTTTTCCCCACAAGACTCGATCGCCTCCGTTTGGTTTCTCGCACTACATGGTGTTTGAGAAACGGATGACCGAGACACAGTCTTTCAGAAGCGCTTGCACCTTATGATGGGTGGACCGGTACACCTACATCCCCTACATCTGCTAGTCCACCACTATAAGAGTTCGCACGACTTAGTCAACTATGCCAGAGCCCATAATGGCTTGTGGCTGCACACGTAAGTTACTAGTATGAATGATCTTATGATCCCTTTGAGCCTGGGTGGCGGTCCATAGGAAAATCACACGGTACTCCGGGATTTCCAAAAAAACAGGCAAGTCCTGGTACTCCAGGTGCCTCAATCCACCCAGATGTGTATTTAAGTTGCCACCTTAGATAAACCATTAATAACAATCTCACATCTGCCATGGATATTCACTCACCCAATCCACATCTACTAGCATAGCATGGCATAAATAGCAAACGTAGAAGTAACTCCCAAAGGTTTCATAAGTAAAACAGGTAATAGGTACTACCTCATCTACTTCCCATCCCACAATTTAATTAGATCCTAATCATGCAATGTTTGAGGATTGATCTAATGCATAAAAACTGGGTTGTAGAAAAGGTATGATCAAAGTGTTACTTGCCTGCAAAGTTGATGAAGATGGTTCGCACTCAAAACTCATGATAGATCTAATCGTCACACTCCGGTCAATCTATCGTAAGCAAACAATAGTAACCACACAATAAGTACTCATCTAAAGCACAAGTAAAACTCGAACAAGAGAACGAACCAGAAAGTTCAACTTAAGAACCCTGGTGGCAAAAGAAAGAACGAACCGAACAAACGACGGAAAACAAACGGCGGAAGAAAACAACTCGGTTCTAGCAAGTTGAAACTAGGTCAAATTTTACAGTAGTAAAAACTTGTTCAAGTTGATTAGTCGGAAGGGCGGTTTCGAGATGAAACTTCAGGCGCTTGAATCACCTGATTCCGATAAACGAGCGAGAAGATAGACCAGAAAGAAAATCGGATCTGAAATCGCTATCAGAAAAATAGCGGAATAAATCCGATGAGAAAGAAAACGACGAACGGTTGAACGGGCGTTCATTAACCGAGGCAAACCGGTGATCACGTTTGTTAGGACGAACGGTCCGGCGAACGCTTGCTAAACAAAACCGGAAAGAAAAACCGGCGAGAAAACCCGATCTAGGGTTTCGGAAAGAAAACCGAAACAAAAAACCGATCTAGAAAAACCGGAACGGAAACCGGAACGATTTACGAAAAACCGAACCGAGGAAAAGAAAAGGTGACGCGGCGCGGGGCTAGTACCTCGAAAAGGCGAGGGGCTCCGGTGGCGGCGGCGTTGGGTGGCGGCGGCGGCACTTGGTGGCGGCGGTGGCAAGCGGCGGCGGCGGTGTAGGGCGGTGGCGCTGGTGAGGGGCGGTGGTGGTGGTGCTTGCGTTGCTGCTGCTGCGGAGGAGAGGAGAGGTGTTGGTTTGATGTGTTGGAGGGGGGGTGCTTGGGTATTTATATTGGGGAGGGGAGGGTTTTGCTTGGAGTAGGGGACAAGAATTAGACTAGGATTAGGAATCCTAGGAACAAAAAACGGAATAAACAGAAAGTAGGACTAAAGTCCTACTTGGACTAGGAAAAGAAGCGGCGGCGGCTCCCTGGCTTGGCGCGCGTGCGCGGTGGCCTTGGCCTCCTAGCCGGCCGGCGGCTTGGTGGCTTGGGCCTTAGGCCCAAGGCGCTACAGTTTTTTTTAAACGGTTTCGCGCGCAGAAAAAAATCTATACGAACTCCAAAATTAATAAAGTAAATTTTCCCTGACTCCTAAAAATGAGTCGAACAAAATGAACTTTAACACGAGGCCAAAATGCAATTTTTGAAAACACGCATTTTTCCCTATCCAAACAAAACGCAAACAAACACCAGAAAACAAAAATTTGATCTATTTATTAAATCTTCATTTTTCCTATATTTTGGGAAAGTCATATTATTCCCTCTCTCATGTATTTTGACACCGGAAAAATTATTGAAGATGAAATAAATAAATCAAATGATCCTTTTTTTCCAATTCGAGAAAACTCTCAAATAACGAAATCTCCAACTCTCTCCGAAGGTCCTTGAGTTGCGTGAAATTTCTAGGATCGACCAAAATGCAAGAAAATAAGATATGCATGATGATCTAGTGCATAACATTCCAAATTGAAAATAAATTCAAAAGAACTTTGAATTTAATTCTTTGAAACTCCCAACTCATATTTCATATAATTTGAAGAAGTCATTTTATCTTCTCTCGTGAAAATCATTGAGTCGCATAAAGTTTCAGAATTGGAATATTTCCAAATGAAATTCAAATATTTTCAACACCCCCTTTTCATTTATATAATGGAAGAAGTCATGTCATCTTCTCTCCAGGGTTTTGTGATGAAAGGTATTTGAATTCACGGAGAGCATAAAATGCAAAAATGAAACTTTGGGAAAGTCCTTTTATTCCCTCTCATTTAACTTTCAAAAAGGTTTCGAATTCACTCACTTTCAAAAAATCAATCAAACAATCAGTCAAATCTATCTATTTATTATAACATTCCAAAATTTAGAATTTTGGGATGTTACAAACCTACCACCCTTAAAAATGAATCTCGTCCTCGAGATTCGGAGAGGCTAGCAAGAAAAGGTTAGGGTTTGGGGGTCTCCTCAAAATCCATCAATCGTCTCCGGGGTCTGGGATGCTACCACCCTTAGAAGCATCGTTACAGCTCCATCAATACTCATATACTCCATCCTTATTACTGACAGTGTCGGTCTTCTCAGATCTTCAGGATAATTCCTTCTCTGGGCTCTTCCGGTAGTGGCATAACCTTTTCCTCAATTCTTATGTCCTTTCATCTTGGTAAGATTATTCCGAGACTGGGTCTTCTTAGCTGACGGTCTGGCGCCAAGACTAAACAACTATCGATATCTCATGGTGGTCAACAATTTATGGTTTCTCCTGCAGGAAATGGGTCTGGGTGATCCTCACCGTATAACCTACGGTTGGCACAACTGCCGTGTACAAGGGAAAAATTCTTATACCATTCTAAGGCTTAAACAAGGTTTTGATATCGTCGTCTCTCTACTATAGGTAAGTCACTCAGATTTACCATCCCATATAGCAAGGCGAATAATAAGAGTAAGTCGGTATGGTGATCAATCCATCCCGCACCCAAATCATTACCATGTATACAGTTTAGCGAATCTCGCATACTAACACTCGGTCAACCTCACAAGCATTGCAGAATTTCTCTTGTCGACGAACCAAGTTCGAATATATCCATAGATTCTGCAAGCTAGACAAACATCTATCATTCCTTCACAACTCTCAGGTTTTGCGTAAACTCCTATAAAATCGTCTGTCGACAAAGGTATATCCACTTCCAGGGTTTTTCCTTTAGCAAGAATGTGCTTGCTTCTTGGCAGGTCCTGGGGCCTGTGGGTTATGGCCCATCTCATCACTTGTAGTCCTTGAACTTATCATCGGGCAACTGATCATTGTTCCAACTTCCAACTTCCTAGTATTCTTAAATCCATCCAATTGTATTGTCTTCCTTCCTTCTATTGGCACCCAACCAAGACGTGAGTACTAAGACTTGTCATGGGGTTGCCATTGCTCCATATTACCAACATCATACCTCCTTTATATCCAATAGTACTTCATCTCTTCATCCTCGTGGGATATCCCTCATACCGAGATAAAAAAACTTATACTTATGAAGTCCATATTCCACTTCGTGGAACATCATCATCCTTTCCGCAGTCAAGCGTCCTTACAGGGGAATATTGGCCATCTCTGCATGGCACTTCTTCAACTGGGAAACGTGAAACACATCTTGAACTCCTGACAGTCCTTCCGGTGACTCAAACTTGTAGGCCACTTCTCTCTTATGGTCCTACAAATCTCGGGGCTAACTTTCCCTTAACTCCAAATCGTTTAACTCCTCGCAGAGGGAACACATGAAGACATGCTCTGTTCTCCAATTTCATAGACTATCTCCTTGCGTTTTTTTGAGTCTGTATAACTCTTATGCCTGGACTGAGTTACCTTCAGTCTATCTCGAATCTTAACATTCTCTTCTGAACCCTTGATCATATTTGGTCCAAACAACTGATGGTCTCCAACGTCATCCCACACTTTCTTGGGGTATCAAACATATCGAGACAAATCTCATATTCATTTTGTCGGAAATCCATTCAGTGGGTATCCTTATCTTTTCCAAGGGTCAACGGTTCTTACAGGGTACTACCACCCTTAAAATGTTCCAATATTCCATAGACCATATTTATCATATCCTCGGAATTGGTCAACATCTTTCCTCATAGGGTAACTCATAAAATCCAAGGTAGTACCAACACTGCTAACTTTATTGATTCTTAAATTATTACAATCATCTCGCTCTTCCATTACATGTCTCAACTTAACCCCTCAATAAAAGAAAAAGCTCTCACTTCAACTACTCCATTTATTCTGTTACAAATTCAACTATATATCACCGGTCTCCTTCTCCTTCGGACAATCTCTGGCAAAGTGGCCTGCTTCATCACAACGGAAACATATTACTTCTGACAAATATCGCGGTTTCCTTGTGATTATATAGCCTCCTGGGGTCCTTATCTTCCCTCTTGGGCAATCATTGAAGTAGTGCCCTGAATTTTTGCACCTGAAACATGTGATATGACTCAGGTCTTTCTTTGTGGAAATTGGGTTGTTCCTGGAATCCAACCTACTTCTCTTCCTGGACCTTTCCGTTCCAATCAGGGCTTCTATTTCCTGTGGGTCATACTCTACTTCCTCTGTCGGGAATTGTACTAGATCTCCATTCAGACAATCTTGGGAGATGTGTCCTTCTTCTCTACATGAATAGCATGACTTGGTGCGGGCTTTAATTTTGTTTCCTTTGTGTGTGTCCTCAACATCTTCCTTCGTCACAGGTTCTTCTAACATCTCCATGAGGGCTCCTTTCATTTCTTCTTCCTTCTGCTGGATGGTTCTTTGTACCATAGTGTAAATGTGACACCGAGCAGGGTAGTGGTGAAGGAAATATGCCCTAGAGGCAATAATAAAGTTATTATTTATTTCCTTATAATCATGATAAATGTTTATTATTCATGCTAAAATTGTATTTACCGGAAACATAATACATGTGTGAATACATAGACAAACATAGTGTCACTAGTATGCCTCTACTTGACTAGCTCGTTAATCAAAGATGGTTATGTTTCCTAACCATAAACAAAGAGTTGTTATTTGATTAACGAGGTCACATCATTAGTAGAATGATCTGATTGACATGACCCATTCCATTAGCTTAGCACCCGATCGTTTAGTATGTTGATATTGCTTTCTTCATGACTTATACATGTTCCTATGACTATGAGATTATGCAACTCCCGTTTACCGGAGGAACACTTTGGGTACTACCAAACGTCACAACGTAACTGGGTGATTATAAAGGAGTACTACAGGTGTCTCCAATGGTCGATGTTGGGTTGGCGTATTTCGAGATTAGGATTTGTCACTCCGATTGTCGGAGAGGTATCTCTGGGCCCTCTCGGTAATACACATCACATAAGCCTTGCAAGCATTACAACTAATATGTTAGTTGTGAGATGATGTATTACGGAACGAGTAAAGAGACTTGCCGGTAACGAGATTGAACTAGGTATTGGATACCGACGATCGAATCTCGGGCAAGTAACATACCGATGACAAAGGGAACAACGTATGTTGTTATGCGGTCTGACCGATAAAGATCTTCGTAGAATATGTAGGAGCCAATATGGGCATCCAGGTCCCGCTATTGGTTATTGACCGGAGACGTGTCTCGGTCATGTCTACATTGTTCTCGAACCCGTAGGGTCCGCACGCTTAAGGTTACGATGACAGTTATATTATGAGTTTATGCATTTTGATGTACCGAAGGTTGTTCGGAGTCCCGGATGTGATCACGGACATGACGAGGAGTCTCGAAATGGTCGAGACATAAAGATTGATATATTGGAAGCCTATGTTTGGACATCGGAAGTGTTCCGGGTGAAATCGGGATTTTACCGGGTTACCGGGAGGTTACCGGAACCCCCCGGGAACCATATGGGCCTTCATGGGCCTTAGTGGAAAGGAGAAAGGGGCAGCCCAAGGGGGCTGCGCGCCTCCCCCCTTCCCCTAGTCCTATTAGGACTAGGAGAGGTGGCCGGCCACCCCTCTCCCTCTTTCCCCCTTGGGAATCCTAGTTGGAATAGGATTGGGGGGGGGGAGTCCTACTCCCGGTAGGAGTAGGACTCCTCCTGCGCCACCTCCTCCTGGCCGGCGCCTCCTCCCCCCTTGGCTCCTTTATATACGGAGGCAGGGGCACCTCTAAACACACAAGTTGACACAAGTTGATCCACGTGATCGATTCCTTAGCCGTGTGTGGTGCCCCCTGCCACCATATTCCTCGATAATACTGTAGCGGAGTTTAGGCGAAGCCCTGCTGCTGTAGTTCATCAAGATCGTCACCACGCCGTCGTGCTGACGGAACTCTTCCCCGACACTTTGCTGGATCGGAGTCCGGGGATCGTCATCGAGCTGAACGTGTGCTCGAACTCGGAGGTGCCGTAGTTTCGGTGCTTGATCGGTTGGATCGTGAAGACGTACGACTACTTCCTCTACGTCGTGTCATCGCTTCCGCAGTCGGTCTGCGTAGGGTACGTAGACAATACTCTTCCCTCGTTGCTATGCATCACATGATCCTGTGTGCGCGTAGGAAAATTTTTTGAAATTACTACGAAACCCAACAGTGGCATCCGAGCCTAGGTTAATGATGTTGATGTTATATGCACGAGTAGAACACAAGTAAGTTGTGGACGATACAAGTCATACTGCCTACCAGCATGTCATACTTTGGTTCGGCGGTATTGTTGGACGAGACGACCCGGACCAACCTTACGCGTACGCTTACGCGAGACCGGTTCCCTCGACGTGCTTTGCACAGAGATGGCTTGCGGGCGACTGCCTCTCCAACTTTAGTTGAACCAAGTATGGCTACGCCCGGTCCTTGCGAAGGTTAAAACGGAGTCTATTTGACAAACTATCGTTGTGGTTTTGATGCGTAGGTGAGATTGGTTCTTACTTAAGCCCGTAGCAGCCACGTAAAACATGCAACAACAAAGTAGAGGACGTCTAACTTGTTTTTGCAGGGCATGTTGTGATGTGATATGGTCAAGGCATGATGCTGAATTTTATTGTATGAGATGATCATGTTTTGTAAACAAGTTATCGGCAACTGGCAGGAGCCATATGGTTGTCGCTTTATTGTATGCAATGCAATCGCGATGTAATGCTTTACTTTATTACTAAACGGTAGTGATAGTCGTGGAAGCATAAGATTGGCGAGACGACAACGATGCTACGATGGAGATCAAGGTGTCGCGCCGGTGACGATGGTGATCATGACGGTGCTTCGGAGATAGAGATCACAAGCACAAGATGATGATGGCCATATCATATCACTTATATTGATTGCATGTGATGTTTATCTTTTTATGCATCTTATCTTGCTTTGATTGACGGTAGCATTATAAGATGATCTCTCACTAAATTATCAAGAAGTGTTCTCCCTGAGTATGCACCGTTGCCAAAGTTCGTCGTGCCCAGACACCACGTGATGATCGGGTGTGATAAGCTCTACGTCCATCTACAACGGGTGCAAGCCAGTTTTGCACACGCAGAATACTCAGGTTAAACTTGACGAGCCTAGCATATGCAGATATGGCCTCGGAACACGGAGACCGAAAGGTCGAGCGTGAATCATATAGTAGATATGATCAACATAACGATGTTCACCATTGAAAACTACTCCATCTCACGTGATGATCGGTTATGGTTTAGTTGATTTGGATCACGTGATCACTTAGAGGATTAGAGGGATGTCTATCTAAGTGGGAGTTCTTTAGTAATATGATTAATTGAACTTAAAATTTATCATGAACTTAGTCCCTGATAGTATCTTGCTTGTTTATGTTGATTGTAGATAGATGGCTCGTGCTGTTGTTCCGTTAAATTTTAATGCGTTCCTTGAGAAAGCAAAGTTGAAAGATGATGGTAGCAATTACACGGACTGGGTCCGTAACTTGAGGATTATCCTCATTGCTGCACAGAAGAATTACGTCCTGGAAGCACCGCTGGGTGCCAGGCCTGCTGCTGGAGCAACGCCAGATGTTATGAACGTCTGGCAGAGCAAAGCTGATGACTACTCAATAGTTCAGTGTGCCATGCTTTACGGCTTAGAATCGGGACTTCAACGACGTTTTGAACGTCATGGAGCATATGAGATGTTCCAGGAGTTGAAGTTAATATTTCAAGCAAATGCCCGGATTGAGAGATATGAAGTCTCCAATAAGTTCTATAGCTGCAAGATGGAGGAGAACAGTTCTGTCAGTGAGCATATACTCAAAATGTCTGGGTATAATAATCACTTGATTCAATTGGGAGTTAATCTTCCGGATGATTGCGTCATCGACAGAATTCTCCAATCACTGCCACCAAGCTACAAGAGCTTCGTGATGAACTATAATATGCAAGGGATGAACAAGACTATTCCCGAGCTCTTCGCAATGCTGAAAGCTGCGGAGGTAGAAATCAAAAAGGAGCATCAAGTGTTGATGGTTAACAAAACCACTAGTTTCAAGAAAAAGGGCAAAGGAAAGAAGAAAGGGAACTTCAAGAAGAACAGCAAGCCAGTTGCTGCTCAAGATAAGAAACCCAAGTCTGGACCTAAGCCTGAAACTGAGTGCTTCTACTGCAAGCAGACTGGTCACTGGAAGCGGAACTGCCCCAAGTATTTGGCGGATAAGAAGGATGGCAAGGTGAACAAAGGTATATATGATATACATGTTATTGATGTGTACCTTACTAGAGCTCGCAGTAGCACCTGGGTATTTGATACTGGTTCTGTTGCTAATATTTGCAACTCGAAACAGGGACTACAGAATAAGCGGGCACTGGCAAAGGACGAGGTGACGATGCGCGTGGGAAACGGTTCCAAAGTCGATGTGATCGCGGTCGGCACGCTACCTCTACATCTACCTTCGGGATTAATATTAGACCTAAATAATTGTTATTTGGTGCCAGCGTTGAGCATGAACATTATATCTGGATCTTGTTTAATGCGAGACGGTTATTCATTTAAATCAGAGAATAATGGTTGTTCTATTTATATGAGTAATATCTTTTATGGTCATGCACCCTTGAAGAGTGGTCTATTCTTACTAAATCTCGATAGTAGTAATACACATATTCATAATGTTGAAACCAAAAGATGCAGAGTTGATAATGAAAGTGCAACTTATTTGTGGCACTGTCGTTTAGGTCATATCGGTGTAAAACGCATGAAGAAACTCCATACTAATGGACTTTTGGAACCACTTGATTATGAATCACTTGGTACTTGCGAACCGTGCCTCATGGGCAAGATGACTAAAACACCGTTCTCCGGTACTATGGAGAGAGCAACAGATTTGTTGGAAATCATACATACCGATGTATGTGGCCCGATGAATATTGAGGCTCGTGGCGGATATCGTTATTTTCTCACCTTCACAGATGATTTAAGCAGATATGGGTATATTTACTTAATGAAACATAAGTCTGAAACATTTGAAAAGTTCAAAGAATTTCAGAGTGAAGTTGAAAATCATCGTAACAAGAAAATAAAGTTTCTACGATCTGATCGTGGAGGAGAATATTTGAGTTACGAGTTTGGTGTACATTTGAAAAACTGTGGAATAGTTTCGCAACTCACGCCACCCGGAACACCACAGCGTAATGGTGTGTCCGAACGTCGTAATCGTACTTTACTAGATATGGTGCGATCTATGATGTCTCTTACAGATTTACCGCTATCATTTTGGGGTTATGCTTTAGAGACGGCCGCATTCACGTTAAATAGGGCACCATCAAAATCCGTTGAGACGACGCCTTATGAACTATGGTTTGGCAAGAAACCAAAGTTGTCGTTTCTTAAAGTTTGGGGCTGCGATGCTTATGTGAAAAAGCTTCAACCTGATAAGCTCGAACCCAAATCGGAGAAATGTGTATTCATAGGATACCCAAAGGAAACTGTTGGGTACACCTTCTATCACAGATCCGAAGGCAAAACATTCGTTGCTAAGAATGGATCATTTCTAGAGAAGGAGTTTCTCTCGAAAGAAGTGAGTGGGAGGAAAGTAGAACTTGACGAGGTAACTGTACCTGCTCCCTTACTGGAGAGTAGTTCATCACAGAAAACTGTTTCAGTGACACCTACACCGGTTAGTGAGGAAGCCAATGATAATGATCATGAAACTTCAGATCAAGATACTACTGAACCACGTAGATCAACCAGAGTAAGATCCGCGCCAGAGTGGTACGGAAATCCTGTTCTGGAAGTCATGCTACTAGATCATGATGAACCTACGAACTATGAAGAAGCGATGGTGAGCCCAGATTCCGCAAAGTGGCTTGAAGCCATGAAATCTGAGATGGGATCCATGTATGAGAACAAAGTATGGACTTTGGTTGACTTGCCCGATGATCGGCAAGCAATTGAGAATAAATGGATCTTTAAGAAGAAGACTGACGCTGATGGTAATGTTACTGTCTACAAAGCTCGACTTGTCGCAAAAGGTTTTCGACAAGTTCAAGGAATTGACTACGATGAGACCTTCTCACCCGTAGCGATGCTTAAGTCCGTCCGAATCATGTTAGCAATTGCCGCATTTTATGATTATGAAATTTGGCAAATGGATGTCAAAACTGCATTCCTGAATGGATTCCTGGAAGAAGAGTTGTATATGATGCAACCAGAAGGTTTTGTCGATCCAAAGGGAGCTAACAAAGTGTGCAAGCTCCAGCGATCCATTTATGGACTGGTGCAAGCCTCTCGGAGTTGGAATAAACGTTTTGATAGTGTGATCAAAGCATTTGGTTTTATACAGACTTTCGGAGAAGCCTGTATTTACAAGAAAGTGAGTGGGAGCTCTGTAGCATTTCTGATATTATATGTGGATGACATATTACTGATTGGAAATGATATAGAATTTCTGGATAGCATAAAGGGATACTTGAATAAAAGTTTTTCAATGAAAGACCTCGGTGAAGCTGCTTACATATTAGGCATTAAGATCTATAGAGATAGATCAAGACGCTTAATTGGACTTTCACAAAGCACATACCTTGACAAAATTTTGAAGAAGTTCAAAATGGATCAAGCAAAGAAAGGGTTCTTGCCTGTGTTACAAGGTGTGAAATTGAGTAAGACTCAATGCCCGACCACTGCAGAAGATAGAGAGAATATGAAAGATGTTCCCTATGCATCAGCCATAGGCTCTATCATGTATGCAATGCTGTGTACCAGACCTGATGTGTGCCTTGCTATAAGTTTAGCAGGGAGGTACCAAAGTAATCCAGGAATGGATCACTGGACAGCGGTCAAGAACATCCTGAAATACCTGAAAAGGACTAAGGATATGTTTCTCGTATATGGAAGTGACAAAGAGCTCATCGTAAAAGGTTACGTTGATGCAAGCTTTGACACTGATCCGGACGATTCTAAATCGCAAACCGGATACGTGTTTACATTAAACGGTGGAGCTGTCAGTTGGTGCAGTTCTAAACAAAGCGTTGTAGCGGGATCTACATGTGAAGCGGAATACATAGCTGCTTCGGAAGCAGCAAATGAAGGAGTCTGGATGAAGGAGTTCATATCCGATCTAGGTGTCATACCTAGTGCATCGGGTCCAATGAAAATCTTTTGTGACAATACTGGTGCAATTGCCTTAGCAAAGGAATCCAGATTTCACAAAAGGACCAAACACATCAAGAGACGCTTCAACTCCATCCGGGATCTAGTCCAGGTGGGAGACATAGAGATTTGCAAGATACATACGGATCTGAATGTTGCAGACCCGTTGACTAAGCCTCTTCCACGAGCAAAACATGATCAGCACCAAGGCTCCATGGGTGTTAGAATCATTACAGTGTAATCTAGATTATTGACTCTAGTGCAAGTGGGAGACTGAAGGAAATATGCCCTAGAGGCAATAATAAAGTTATTATTTATTTCCTTATAATCATGATAAATGTTTATTATTCATGCTAAAATTGTATTTACCGGAAACATAATACATGTGTGAATACATAGACAAACATAGTGTCACTAGTATGCCTCTACTTGACTAGCTCGTTAATCAAAGATGGTTATGTTTCCTAACCATGAACAAAGAGTTGTTATTTGATTAACGAGGTCACATCATTAGTAGAATGATCTGATTGACATGACCCATTCCATTAGCTTAGCACCCGATCGTTTAGTATGTTGCTATTGCTTTCTTCATGACTTATACATGTTCCTATGACTATGAGATTATGCAACTCCCGTTTACCGGAGGAACACTTTGGGTACTACCAAACGTCACAACGTAACTGGGTGATTATAAAGGAGTACTACAGGTGTCTCCAATGGTCGATGTTGGGTTGGCGTATTTCGAGATTAGGATTTGTCACTCCGATTGTCGGAGAGGTATCTCTGGGCCCTCTCGGTAATACACATCACATAAGCCTTGCAAGCATTACAACTAATATGTTAGTTGTGAGATGATGTATTACGGAACGAGTAAAGAGACTTGCCGGTAACGAGATTGAACTAGGTATTGGATACCGACGATCGAATCTCGGGCAAGTAACATACCGATGACAAAGGGAACAACGTATGTTGTTATGCGGTCTGACCGATAAAGATCTTCGTAGAATATGTAGGAGCCAATATGGGCATCCAGGTCCCGCTATTGGTTATTGACCGGAGACGTGTCTCGGTCATGTCTACATTGTTCTCGAACCCGTAGGGTCCGCACGCTTAAGGTTACGATGACAGTTATATTATGAGTTTATGCATTTTGATGTACCGAAGGTTGTTCGGAGTCCCGGATGTGATCACGGACATGACGAGGAGTCTCGAAATGGTCGAGACATAAAGATTGATATATTGGAAGCCTATGTTTGGACATCGGAAGTGTTCCGGGTGAAATCGGGATTTTACCGGGTTACCGGGAGGTTACCGGAACCCCCCGGGAACCATATGGGCCTTCATGGGCCTTAGTGGAAAGGAGAAAGGGGCAGCCCAAGGGGGCTGCGCGCCTCCCCCCTTCCCCTAGTCCTATTAGGACTAGGAGAGGTGGCCGGCCACCCCTCTCCCTCTTTCCCCCTTGGGAATCCTAGTTGGAATAGGATTGGGGGGGGGGAGTCCTACTCCCGGTAGGAGTAGGACTCCTCCTGCGCCACCTCCTCCTGGCCGGCGCCTCCTCCCCCCTTGGCTCCTTTATATACGGAGGCAGGGGCACCTCTAAACACACAAGTTGACACAAGTTGATCCACGTGATCGATTCCTTAGCCGTGTGCGGTGCCCCCTGCCACCATATTCCTCGATAATACTGTAGCGGAGTTTAGGCGAAGCCCTGCTGCTGTAGTTCATCAAGATCGTCATCACGCCGTCATGCTGACGGAACTCTTCCCCGACACTTTGCTGGATCGGAGTCCGGGGATCGTCATCGAGCTGAACGTGTGCTCGAACTCGGAGGTGCCGTAGTTTCGGTGCTTGATCGGTTGGATCGTGAAGACGTACGACTACTTCCTCTACGTCGTGTCATCGCTTCCGCAGTCGGTCTGTGTAGGGTACGTAGACAATACTCTTCCCCTCGTTGCTATGCATCACATGATCCTGTGTGCGCGTAGGAAATTTTTTGAAATTACTACGAAACCCAACAAGTGGGTAGTTCCTTCACACAAGAAACAAGTAATCTGTCTAGTTGGGCATTCTTCAGTTGGGTGACTTCCTTCACAATTAGGGCATTCATCCTTGTGTTCCTTATGGGTGTGTCCGATTTCTCCACAAATCTTGCATGCACAAGGTTTCTTCATATCCTTTCCATAAGGCTCCAATTTCTGGGACACAAACTGAGACTTTTGCAAAGTCATCTTTAATTCTCTCCAAGTGGTTACTCCTTGCCATCCATTGATGGTTTGGTACATCCTCCACCAAGTAGCAGCACCTCTTTCAAAGCATTGAAGAGCATGCTGGGCCATATCCTTTCCGACTATAGGGTTATTCTCCATATGATCCTCCATGTTCTGAATCCATCGGTCTGTCTCCAATTGACTATTCGGTCCCGAAAATACAAGCTCATCTCCATTCATCATCTATTGGGTCCATGGGTTTGGGGTGAGATAAGAGAGAGGGAGAGGGATACACACAATACAAACAAAAGTTTTGAAAAGACAGATTTTTACTGTGGCTGTCGAAAAACATCAAACAAATGACAGCTCACAATCGTCGCTTCTAACGTAGGTGTATAACAGGGGTTTGGTCTTCTAAGGTCAACGTCGCCAAACTCTTCAAGTCTTGTTCATGCCTCCAATGGCTTCTTCCGATCATGCTTGTCTTTCTCAAGTTCTTTTGCCAGATCAATCTCTGTTGATGCGAAGTCTCTCGTGACATCCTTGAATATTCTGGAATTGCATTCCAAACTTCTAGGTTTCAACATCCTTGGCATGAGCCATGGTCATACTGTCCTTCAGTTCCTGACAAATCTCCGGTATCTCGAGGTTGTAGCTCCTCCATCTTGGCTACTTTCAGCTTTTGGTTCCTGAGTTCTTCACAAAATGCTTCCCTGTCGAGTACTGTTTCTGCAGGTCCATCCTAAACTTCCTGATGTAATATTCCAGATCCTGGTGATACACCGGCTAGGGCTAAAACTTCATCTTATGATAGGTGCTCCATCAGCCTTCTTCCATCAAATCCATTTTGAGGAAATGCATCCTTAACTCAGCACGGTGACAATAGCATCAGCGGCGATGACATCACGGATAACCGTGTTTCTGCTCTTGTCTTTCCCATGAGCTATCATTCCATAGTTGATATCTCCTGCCTTAGGGTTTTTTTGACAAAACTTTGAGTTCTCATGCTCCTTGTTTTGGTCTTTCTCCGATACACCTTGATATCGGGTATTGACAACTTCCATAGTCTGCCAAGTTCCATAAGGGTAGCAGTCCTAGGTCATACAAATCTGGGGATTCTTCAGAGCCTTCAAATTCTACTTGTCTTCAGAGTCTTCAACAGCTGTAGTTTCCATTATCATAATGTATGGTAAAATCCTCTTCATTCCGAATAGTCTTACTTGTCTGATATCCTGTACTTCTTGGAGTGGTCTCATCAGTCGAATCCTCGAGTGGTCAAAAGGGAAAGGGGTATGGTCTCACTAAAAGAATTTTTTGAATAAGCTCAGAAGAGAAGAGAGGTAAAAGATCTTTTGAAAGGGAAAGTTGTAGGGAAAAATCTTTGCTATGGGCTTGCCAGTTTCTAGGGTCACGTCGTACAGTCAACATGTGCTCTGATACCATCTTGTAGCGACCCGACCCGAATGGATCAAGTCTCTGTGCTTATGTGTCATCCCTGGATCGGTATGCTGACACACATAGTACTCGAAGGATTTATAACAAAGGTAAATCACATGTATAAAGTAACGTAAATACTATTACCTCAATCCATATAGCGGAAGCAACAAGGTTGTGGTTTCCCATCAACACCAACAGCAGAGTTGAGTATAGGAAATCGTAACCCTAACGTATCACTTACTCGTCGTCTGAAAAGTCTGCAACATGAAAAGTTGCAGCCCGAAAATGGGTCAGCACATGGAATATGCTGGCAATGTAACACATAGAGAGTAATGAAAGAATAAGCTATACTACATGCATGTATGGCTGGTGGAAAAGCTCTAAGGTTACAGTTTTGCATAAAGCCAGTTTTTTCCCTACTGCAAAGGAATAAATTTATTTAACTATCATGGTGGTTGTGAAACATTGAGAATGGTTGACAGCATTCTCAATCCCAATTAAAAGTACTCATTAAAACCCAACAAATATTAATTAGAGTAACATGTTGAGATTCACATGATATTCAAGTACTAGATACTCAAGATGTCCATAACCGGGGACACGGCTAATCATGATTAGTTTATACACTCTGCATAGGTTTGCGCACTTTTCCCCACAAGACTCGATCGCCTCCGTTTGGTTTCTCGCACTACATGGTGTTTGAGAAACGGATGACCGAGACACAGTCTTTCAGAAGCGCTTGCACCTTACGATGGGTGGACCGGTACACCTACATCCCCTACATCTGCTAGTCCACCACAATAAGAGTTCGCACGACTTAGTCAACTATGCCAGAGCCCATAATGGCTTGTGGCTGCACACGTAAGTTACTAGTATGAATGATCTTATGATCCCTTTGAGCCTGGGTGGCGGTCCATAGGAAAATCACACGGTACTCCGGGATTTCCAAAAAAACAGGCAAGTCCTGGTACTACAGGTGCCTCAATCCACCCAGATGTGTATTTAAGTTGCCACCTTAGATAAACCATTAATAACAATCTCACATCTGTCATGGATATTCACTCACCCAATCCACATCTACTAGCATAGCATGGCATAAATAGCAAACGTAGAAGTAACTCCCAAAGGTTTCATAAGTAAAACAGGTAATAGGTACTACCTCATCTACTTCCCATCCCACAATTTAATTAGATCCTAATCATGCAATGTTTGAGGATTGATCTAATGTATAAAAACTGGGTTGTAGAAAAGGTATGAACAAAGTGTTACTTGCCTGCAAAGTTGATGAAGATGGTTCGCACTCAAAACTTGTGATAGATCTAATCGTCACACTCCGGTCAATCTATCGTAAGCAAACAATAGTAACCACACAATAAGTACTCATCTAAAGCACAAGTAAAACTCGAACAAGAGAACGAACCAGAAAGTTCAACTTAAGAACCCTGGTGGCAAAAGAAAGAACGAACCGAACAAACGACGGAAAACAAACGGCGGAAGAAAACAACTCGGTTCTAGCAAGTTGAAACTAGGTCAAATTTTATAGTAGCAAAAACTTGTTCAAGTTGATTAGTTGGAACGGCGGTTTCAAGATGAAACTCCAGGCGCTTGAATCACCTGATTCCAATAAACGAGCGAGAAGATAGACTAGAAAGAAAATCGGATCTGAAATCGCTATCAGAAAAATAGCGGAATAAATCCGATGAGAAAGAAAACAACGAACGGTTGAACGGGCGTTCATTAACCGAGGCAAACCGGTGATCACGTTCGTTAGGACGAACGGTCCGGCGAACGCTTGCTAAACAAAACCGGAAAGAAAAACCGGCGAGAAAAACCAATCTAGGGTTTCGGAAAGAAAACCGAAACGAAAAACCGATCTAGAAAAACCGGAACGGAAACCGGAACGATTTACGAAAAACCGAACCGAGGAAAAGAAAAGGTGACGCGGCGCGGGGCTAGTACCTCGAAAAGGCGAGGGGCTCCGGTGGCGGCGGCGTTGGGTGGCGGCGGCGGCACTTGGCGGCGGCGGTGGCAAGCGGCGGCGGCGGTGTAGGGCGGCGGCGCTGGTGAGGGGCGGCGGTGGTGGTGCTGCGCTGCTGCTGCTGCGGAGGAGAGGAGAGGTGTTGGTTTGATGTGTTGGAGGGGGGTGCTTGGGTATTTATATTGGGGAGGGGAGGGTTTTGCTTGGAGTAGGGGACAAGAATTAGACTAGGATTAGGAATCCTAGGAACAAAAAACGGAATAAACGGAAAGTAGGACTAAAGTCCTACTTGGACTAGGAAAAGAAGCGGCGGCGGCTCCCTGGCTTGGCGCGCGTGCGCGGTGGCCTTGGCCTCCTGGCCGGCCGGCGGCTTGGTGGCTTGGGCCTTAGGCCCAAGGCGCTACAATTTTTTTTAAACGGTTTCGCGCGCAGAAAAAAAAAATCTATACGAACTCCAAAATTAATAAAGTAAATTTTCCCCGACTCCTAAAAATGAGTCGAACAAAATGAACTTTAACACGAGGCCAAAATGCAATTTTTGAAAACACGCATTTTTCCCTATCCAAATAAAACGCAAACAAACACCGGAAAACAAAAATTTGATCTATTTATTAAATCTTCATTTTTCCTATATTTTGGGAAAGTCATATTATTCCCTCTCTCATGTATTTTGACACCGGAAAAATTATTGAAGATGAAATAAATAAATCAAATGATCCTTTTTTTTCCAATTCGAGAAAACTCTCAAGTAACGAAATCTCCAACTCTCTCCGAAGCTCCTTGAGTTGCGTGAAATTTCTAGGATCGACCAAAATGCAAGAAAATAAGATATGCATGATGATCTAGTGCATAACATTCCAAATTGAAAATAAATTCAAAAGAACTTTGAATTTAATTCTTTGAAACTCCCAACTCATATTTCATATAATTTGAAGAAGTCATTTTATCTTCTCTCGTGAAAATCATTGAGTCGCATAAAGTTTCAGAATTGGAATATTTCCAAATGAAATTCAAATATTTTCAACACCCCCTTTTCATTTATATAAATGGAAGAAGTCATGTCATCTTCTCTCCAGGGTTTTGTGATGAAAGGTATTTGAATTCACAGAGAGCATAAAATGCAAAAATGAAACTTTGGGAAAGTCCTTTTATTCCCTCTCATTTAACTTTCAAAAAGGTTTCGAATTCACTCACTTTCAGACAATCAATCAAACAATCAGTCAAATCTATCTATTTATTATAACATTCCAAAATTTAGAATTTTGGGATGTTACAGAGACGCACATAGAGTCCGACACTAGGCGTAGAATCTTCAGAGTCTGGCTGCGTTCCATGGGTTTGGCTTGAGTCGATTGTCCGATGCATCGCGCAGACGGTACGCTCCACCGGTCAGAACCTGGTCAATAATGAAGGGACCTTCCCATTTGGGCTTGAGCTTGTTCTTTTTCTTCTCCGACAGGCGTAGAACTAGTTCGCCAACGTTATAGGTTTTGGCCCGTACTTCTCTGCTTTGATACCTTCGAGCATGTTGCTGATAGAATACGGAATGGGCCTTTTCCACGTCACGCTCCTCCTCCAAGGCGTCCAAACTGTCCTGCCGATCGAGATCGGCCTCTTTTTCTTCGTACATGCGCGCCGAGGTGAGTCATGAATTATGTCGCAAGGCAGAACCGCCTCTGCGCCGTACACCATAAAAACGATGTGTATCCGGTAGTGCGATTCGGCGTGGTCCGCAGCCCCCATAGTACGGAGTCGAGCTCCTCTACCCGGTGCATGTTTGATTCCTTTAAGGACTGCACTAATCTGGGTTTGATGCCGCTCATGATAAGACCATTTACTCGCTCGACTTGACCGCTAGTTTGTGGGTGATGGACAGAAGCATAATCGAGCTTGATACCCATGTTGCTGCACCGAAGTTTTACCTCGTCAGCTGTAAAGTTCGTGCCGTTGTTAGTGATGATGCTATGGGGGATGCCATAATGGTGTATAACCCCAGATATGAAGTCTATCACCGGTCCAGATTCAGCCGTTTTGACAGGTTTGGCTTCTATCCATTTGGTCAATTTATCCACCATGACTAGTAAGTATTTTTTCTTATGGGTTCCCCCTTTAAGGGGTCCGGCCATATCAAGCCCCCAGACCATGAAGGGCCAAGTAATGGGCATTGTTTGGAGAGAGGGAGGTGGCATATGGCTTTGGTTTGCAAAAAGCTGGCAACCGACGCAATGTTGGACCATATGTTGTGCATCTGCTCGGGCCGGCCTTGCTTACAAGGGCCCGGGCTGCGGCGTGATGTCCGCCGAGTCCAGCATGGATTTCTGCCAAAAGCTTCCACCCTTCCTCTTTGGAGATGCACCTTTGAAGGACTCCGGTAGTGCTTTTCTTATAAGGCTCTCCCTCGTGGACCTTGTAGGCTTTAGATCGCCGCACTATGCAGCATGCCTCATTTTGGTCCTTGGGTAGTTCCTGCCTAGTTAGGTAGGCCAGGAATGGTTCTGTCCACGGGGGGATGACGGCCATTATCGCGTGGGCTGAAGGTGTTATTTTGATGACAGAGCCTCCGATTGTGTCGGAGTGTTCGGTATCTGATGTTGTGGCCGGGTCCGGACTATTGTTACCGGTGTCCCCCTCCCATACCACAGATGGCTTAAACAGTTTTTCCTGGAAGATGTTGGGTGGGGCAGGGTCATGCTTAGCACCGATAGGGGTGAGGATATCCGCTGCCTGATTGTTTTCCTGAGCCACATGGTGGAATTCAAGCCCCTCGAACCGAGATGACATTTTGAGGACGGTGTTGTGATATGCCGCCATTTTTGGATCCTTGGCATCGAAGTCTCCATTTATTTGAGATATTTCGAGGTTCGAGTCCCCACGCACCTCCAGGTGTTGTATGCCCATGGAAACTGCCATCCAGAGACCGTGTAATAGGGCCTCGTATTTGGCTGCGTTATTGGAGTCTGTGTATAGTATTTGGAGTACGTATTGCACTGTATCTCCGGTGGGGGATGTCAGGATGACGCCAGCCCCCAGACCAGCCAGCATTTTGGAGCCATCGAAGTGCATGATCCAATTGGAGTATGCACCGTACTCTTTAGGGAGTTCGGCCTCTGTCCATTTGGCGATGAAATCGGCCAGTACTTGCGACTTAATGGCTCGCCATGGTCTATATGTTATGTCGAACGGGAGGAGCTCGATAGCCCATTTGAAAATCTGGCATGTGGCATCACGGTTGTTTATTAGGTCGTTGAGTGGTACTTCTGAGGCCACCATAATTGAACACTCTTGAAAGTAGTGTCGTAATTTCCGGGATGCCATGAATACCGCGTATGCTATCTTTTGATAATGTGGGTACAGTGATTTGCATGGAGTGAGGACAGTGGATACATAGTATACCAGCTTTTGAAGTGGGAATTTATGTCTGTCTGTATCTCATTCGACGACGAGCACTGCGCTTACAACTTGGTGAGTTGCCGCTATATATAACAGCATTGGTTCGCTGACATTTGGCGTGTCCAAGATTGGGTTGGTGGCCAAGATGGCTTTTATTTCTTCCAATCCGGTCGTGGCTGCATCCATCCACTCGAAGTGTTCGGTGCGCCGAAGAAGGCGATAGAGGGGGAGTGCCTTTTCTCCTAATCGGGAGATAAAGCGGCTTAAAGCCGCCACACATCCAGTTAACTTCTGGATTTGCTTGAGGTCAGTTGGGATAGCCAACTGCGACAGATCCCGGATCTTAGCCGGATTTGCTTCAATTCCTCTACTGGAGACGATAAAGCCCAGGAGCTTTCCGGCGGGTACGCCGAAAACGCATTTTTCCTGATTGAGCTTAATGTCTTATGTTCGGAGATTGTCGAACATCAGCCTCAAGTCATCTATTAAGGAGTCGACGTGTCTGGTTTTAACGACCACATCGTCGACGTATGCCTCCACTGTTTTGCCGATCTGCTTTTCCAGACATGTCTGAATCATGCGCTGATATGTTGCGCCGGCGTTTTTGAGCCCGAAGGGCATTGTGTTAAAACAGAAGGGGTCGTATGGAGTGATAAATGCCGTTGCGGCTTGATCGGACTCCGCCATCTTAATTTGGTGATAACCGGAGTATGCGTCGAGGAAGCACAATGAGTCGTGTCCTGCGGTAGCGTCGATAATTTGATAGATGCGAGGGAGGGGGAAGGGATCCTTTGGGCAAGCCTTATTAAGGTCCTTGAAGTCGACGCATAGGCGCCAGGATTTGTCCTTCTTTGGTACCATCACCAGGTATGCTAGCCAGTCCGGATGTTTTATTTCTCTAATGAATCCGGCCTCCACTAACTTGGTTAGCTCCTCTCCCATGGCTTGTCGCTTAGGTTCGGAGAAATGCCGAAGAGTTTGTTTGACCGGCTTGAATCCCTTTAGAATGTTAAGGCTATGCTCGGCCAGGCTGCGTGGGATTCCTGGCATGTCTGAAGGATGCCAGGCAAATATGTCCAAATTCTTGCGCAGGAACTCCCGTAGTGCGGCGTCTACAGCGGGGTTTAACTGTACCCCGATGGATGCTGTTTTTGTGGGGTCCGTTGGATGGACTTGGAATTTGACTATTTCATCTGCTGGTTTAAAAGAGGTTGACTTGGATCTTTTGTCTAGTATCACGTCGTCCCTGTCCACTGTGGAGCGCAGCGTGGTTAATTCCTCCGCCACAAGGGCTTCGGATAATGCCTTGAGGGCCAGTGCGGCTGTTTTGTTCTCGGCACGGAGTGCTATGTCCGGATCACTAGCTAGAGTGATGATTCCATTGGGCCCGGGCATTTTGAGCTTCATGTACCCGTAATGGGGTATGGCTTGGAAGATCATGAATGCCTCGCGCCCTAGAAGGGCATGGTATCCGCTACTGAACGGGGCCACTTGGAATGTAATTTCTTCGGACCTGTAATTCTCCGGAGTGCCGAATACCACATCTATTGTGATTTTCCCAGTGCAACGTGCCTCCCGACTAGGGATGATTCCTCGGAAGGTCGTGCTGCTTTGCTCAATACAGTTTTTGTCTATTTCCATTTTTTGAAGAGTCTTCTCATAAATGAGGTTTAATCCGCTGCCGTTGTCCATGAGCACTTTAGTGAGCCGAAAGCCGTCCACAATTGGACTAATGACCAAGGCGGCTGGTGCTGGGGCAGTTCGGAATTTAGGTTCGTCACTGGCATTGAAGGTGATAGCCATGTCGCTCCATGGATTTATTGCTGCCTCATCGCAGACTTCGGCAAGGCTGCAGAGTGCTCACTTACGCCTATTATTTGAGGCGAAGGTCTTGAAGACTGTCAATACTGTATTGTTATCTACGGGATGGCACTCTGAGGTGTTTTGGATGAGGAGATCCTCACCGCTCTTGGCCACCTGCCGGAGTACCCAACATGCTCTAAGGCTGTGTGATGGTATGGTATCCGATGTACTATGAATTTTGCAGGGCCCATTAAGCCATCCCTCCAATACGGTTCCATGCCCTGTAGTGGGATTTTGCTTCTTTGTAATTGAGTCGGGCGACTTATGAGAGTGCGCCCTTTTAGTTCGGACTGGGGGTTTTGTCAGAGCCGGATTATCCCAAAATTTTATTTGGGTTTTCCAGGCGCTTTCCATCGCACAGTACTTCCGTACTATGGCCGCCAAGTCAGCGAAGAGTGCAATGTCACGGCGACTTATGGCGTTGAGGATTCCCTTGTCCGTGCAATTGTTGCAGAAGAACGAAATTGCGTCTTCCTCACGATAGTCCTTGACCTTGTTCATTACAAGGAGGAATCTTGCCCAATAGTGATGTACTGTCTCTTGGGGCTCTTGCCTAATGTGGGAAAGATCGTTTATATCTGGGTGGGTGGGTGGATTTAAGTCTAGACCTTGACCCAATCTGAGACCCAGGGGCGGAGGAGTTTCCAACCTTGGAACTTCGGGCTCCGGGATGTTGCCCCGCAGGTTTGGCATGCAGCCTGATTCTAGGTTCAGGTTTAGGGCAATTTCCTCCCGTGGACGGGTATCCGGCTCAGAGAGCTCGGGAATCCGAACATAGTTCGTCCTCAGGATAGAGGAAGATTTGCCGCATTGTTCCTCCACCACCGCTATCTGATGGGTGACCGGCGGAGAGTTAATCTCCGTTTGGTCGGGTCTAAGCCCAATCCAATCATAGTCCGTAGTGACTCCCAGAGCGGTGATGCGATCCAAGAGCTCGTTCAAAGAGGAGAGCTCCATTGGATCCATCTGCTCGGCGAACTTCGAGCCGACGTGGAGGCTATTTTTGATGACCCGAGAAGTCATCGTTGGCGCAGCGGCCGAGCGGGCGGTCATGACGAAGCCGCCTAGTCAGAGAGTTTGGCCTACAGCCAGGGCTCCCCCAGAGGTGATGTTGTTCTTCACAAAGAGACGAGCCATCCCTCCTTATGATGACGACATAGTGGAACTCTCAATGAAAGCACCAATGTCGGTGTCAAAACCGGCGGATCTCGGGTAGGGGGTCCCGAACTGTGCGTCTAAGGCGGATGGTAACAGGAGGCAGGGGACATGATGTTTACCCAGGTTCGGGCCCTCTTGATGGAGGTAATACCCTACGTCCTGCTTGCCTATGGTATGATTGTTGTTATCCTACGGACTAAACCCTCCGGTTTATATAGACACCGGAGGGGGCTAGGGTTACACAAAGTCGGTTACAAGGGAGGAGATCTACATATGTGTATTGCCAAGCTTGCCTTCCACGCCAAGGAGAGTCCCATCCTGACACGGGATGAGGTCTTCAATCTTGTATCTTCATAGTCCAACAGTCCGGCCAAAGGATATAGTCCGACTGTCCGGATACCCCCTAATCCAGGGCTCCCTCAGTATCCGAGCCAGGTCTATGCATAGATGATATGCACGAGTAGAACACAAAGAGTTGTGGGCGATAATAGTCATACTGCTTACCACCAACGTCTTATTTTGATTCGGCGGTATTGTTGGATGAAGCGGTCTGGACCAACATTACATGACCACGTTCATGAGACTGGTTCTACCGACGTGCTTTCGCACACAGGTGGTTGGTGGGTGTCTGTTTCTCCAACTTTAGATGAACCTAATTTGACTACGGCCGGTCTTTGTTGAAGGTTAAAATAGACACTCGACGAAAAATCGTTGTGGTTTTGATGCGTAGGTAAGAACGACTCTTGCTGGAAGCCCGTAGTAGCCACGTAAAACTTGCAACAACAAAGTAGAGGATGTCTAACTTGTTTTTGTAGGGCATGTTGTGATGTGATATGGTCAAGACGTGATGAAATATAAATTGTTGTATGAGATGATCATGTTTTGTAGAAGTTATCGGCAACTAGCAGGAGCCTTATGTTTGTCGCTTTATTGTATGAAATGCAATCGCCATGTAATTGCTTTACTTTATCACTAAGCAGTAGCGATAGTCGTAGAAGCAAAAGTTGGCTAGACGACAATGACGCTAGGATGGAGATCAAGGTGTCAAGCCAGTGACGATGGAGATCATGACGGTGCTTTGGAGATGGAGATCAAAGGCACAAGATGATGACAACCATATCATGTCACATATTTTGATTGCATGTGATGTTTATCTTTTATGTGTCTTATTTTGCTTAGTACGACGGTACCATTATAAGATGATTGTCGGTGTCAAAACCGGCGGATCTCGGGTAGGGGGTCCCGAACTGTGCGTCTAAGGTTGATGGTAACAGGAGATAGGGGACATGATGTTTTACCCAGGTTCGGGCCCTCTTGATGGAGGTAATACCCTACGTCCTGCTTGATTGCTATTGATGAATATGAGTGTTACAAGAGTTGATCTGCCACGAGATCGTAATGGCTAAAACCCTAGGATTCTAGCCTGTATGACTAAGGTATTGAGTATATCCTATCCGGACTAAGTCCTCTGGTTTATATAGACACCGGGAGGATCTAGGGTTACACATGGTCGGTTACAAAGAAGGGAATTTACATATTCCGTCGCCAAGCTTGCCTTCCACGCCAAAGAGAGTCCCATCCGGACACGGGTGTAGTCTTCGCTCTTCGTATCTTCACAACCCATCAGTCCGGCCCATAGATAACAGGTCGGACGCCCGAGGACCCCTTAGTCCAGGACTCCCTCAGTAGCCCCCGAACCAGTCTTCAATAGCAAGGTGTTCGGCACATAGATTGTCTTCAGTATTACAAGGCGGGTTCCTCCCTTAATAACTTCCGAGTAGTGTATTCGGCCATAGATTTGATGTCTCCCCTCGGCTTCTTGATACGTCTCCGTCGTATCTACTTTTCCAAACACGTTTGCCCTTGTTTTGGACTCTAACTTGTATGATTTGAATGGAACTAACCCGGACTGACGCTGTTTTCAGCAGAATTGCCATGGTGTTGTTTTATGTACAGAAAACAAATATTCTCGGAATGACCTGAAACTCCACGGAACTTCTTAGAAAAAATAATAAAAATTCCACGCCAAAGATGAAGACCAGGGGGCCCACACCCTGTCCACGAGAGTGGGGGGCGCCCCCCCCTAGGGCGCGCCCCCCTACCTCGTGGGCCCCCTGGATGCCCTCCGACGCCAACTCCAACTCTATATATTTTCTTTCGAAGAGAAAAAAATAAGAGAGAAGAAATCATCGCGTTTTACGATACGGAGCCGCCACCAAGCCCTAAAACCTCTCGGGAGGGCTGGTCTGGAGTCCGTTCGAGGCTCCGAAGAGGGGGATTCGTCGCCGTCGTCATCATCAACCATCCTCCATCACCAATTTCATGATGTTCACCACCGTGCGTGAGTAATTCCACCATAGGCTTGCTGGACGGTGATGGGTTGGATGAGATTTATCATGTAATCGAGTTAGTTTTGTTAGGGTTTGATCCCTAGTATCCACTATGTTCTGAGATTGATGTTGCTATGACTTTGCTATGCTTAATGCTTGTCACTAGGGCCCGAGTGCCATGATTTCAGATCTGAACCTATTATGTTTTCATGAATATATGTGAGTTCTTGATCCTATCTTGCAAGTCTATAGTCACCTACTATGTGTTATGATCCGGCAACCCCGAAGTGACAATAATCGGGACCACTCCCGGTGATGACCATAGTTTGAGGAGTTCATGTATTCACTATGTGCTAATGCTTTGTTCCGGTTCTCTATTAAAAGGAGGCCTTAATATCCCTTAGTTTCCAATAGGACCCCGCTGCCACGGGAGGGTAGGACAAAAGATGTCATGCAAGTTCTTTTCCATAAGCACGTATGACTATATACGGAATACATGCCTACATTACATTGATGAATTGGAGCTAGTTCTGTGTCACCCTATGTTATGACTGTTACATGATGAACTGCATCCGGCATAATTATCCATCACTGATCCGGTGCCTACGAGTTTTCCATATACTGGTTTACGCTTATTTACTTTCCCGCTGCTACTGTTACAATCACTACAAAATACCAAAAACATTACTTTTGCTGTCTTTACTTTTGTTCCCGCTACCACCACTATCATATTACTTTGCTACTAAACACTTTGCTGCAGATACTAAGTTTCCAGGTGTGGTTGAATTGACAACTCAGCTGCTAATACTTGAGAATATTCTTTGGCTCCCCTTGTGTCGAATCAATAAATTTGGGTTGAATACTCTACCCTCGAAAGCTGTTGCGATCCCCTATACTTGTGGGTTATCAAGACCAATTTCTGGCGCCGTTGCCGGGGAGCATAGCTCTATTCTTTGAGTCACTTGGGATTTATATCTGCTGGACACTATGAAGAACTTGAGAGATCCAAAAACCAAGATCTATCCCTCAACTACGAGGGGAGGTAAGGAACTGCCATCTAGCTCTGCACTTGATTCACCTTCTGTTATGAGTAAGTTTGCGACACCTACACCTGCTTCTGCTATTCGTTCTGATATGTCGCATGTTATTGATGATGCCACTTCTGCTATGCATGATACTTATGATGAAACTGCTTCTATGCCTGATACTACTGTGCCCCTTGGTGAATTTCTTGATGAACAAATTGCTAGGGCTAGAGAAAAAGAAATTATTGAATCTGAATACGATGATGATAGTGATGATGAAAATATGCCTGTTATTCCCTGAGGGCTATCTTTTTGATATGGAATCTTCTGCCGCTATTTTAGCTTGCAAAGATAGATATGAGCTTAAGAGGTTATTAGTTAAATGGAACAAAGAATCACTTAGAGATAAAATGAAACCCGACCCTGCTTTTGCTACTTCACCTATTTGTGTTCCTGATAAGGATTATGAATTCTCTGTTGATCCTGATATAATTACTTTGGTGGAATCTGATCCGTTTTATGGCTATGAATCTGAAACTGTTGTGGCACATCTTACTAAGTTAAATGATATAGCTGCCCTGTTCACTAATGATGAGAGATCGCATTACTTTTATATACTCAAAATATTTCCGTTCTCATTAAAGGGTGATGCTAAGATATGGTTTAATTCTCTTGATCCTGGTTGTGTGCGTAGTCCCCAGGATATGATTTATTACTTCTCTGCTAAATATTTCCCTGCTCATAAGAAACAAGCTGCTTTGAGGGAAATATACAACTTCGTGCAAATTAAAGAAGAGAGTCTCCCACAAGCTTGGGGGAGGCTTCTCAAGTTACTTAATGCTTTGCCTGATCATCCTCTTAAGAAACCCGAAATACTTGATATCTTTTATAATGGACTAACCGATGCTTCCAGAGATTACCTGGATAGTTGTGCTGGTTCTCTTTTCAGGGAAAGAACACCGGATGAAGCTGAAATTCTATTGAATAATATGTTGACAAATGAAAATAATTGGGCACCTCCTGAGCCAGCTCCTGCTCCAATTACTGAGCCTATTCTTAAACCAACTCCGAAGAAGAGAGGTGTTCTATTCCTCAGTCCCGAAGATATGCAAGAGGCAAAGAAATCTATGAAAGAAAAAGGTATTAAAGCTGAAGATGTTAAGAATTTACCTCCTATTGAAGAAATACATGGTCTTAATATACCGCCTGTTGAAGAAACATATGATCTCAATTCTTTATTTACTGAAGAACCTCCTGATCCCGATATCCCGACACAGGTAGTAAAGGTAAATTCTCTCTATAGATATGATAAAGCTGAAGTTCCTCCTACTAAAATTGCTAGTCAGTGCTTGGATGAGTTTGATAACTTTATGTTTAAGCAAGACGACTTCAATGCTTATTTTGGTAGACAATTAAAATAAAATGCTTATATGATTAGACGCTTGGGTGATTATATGGCTAATATTAAAGGTGAACTTAAACTTGTTAGCAAACATGCTTCTATGGTTACCACTCAAGTAGAACAAGTACTTAAGGCTCAAAAAGAAGTGCTTGATGAAATGAATAGTAAGAAAAATGATTATGCTCTTAGAGTGGCTACTAGAACTGGTAGAATGACTCAGGAACCTTTGTATCCTGAAGGCCACCCTAAGAGAATCGAGCAAGATTCTCAAAGAAATAATATTGATGTTCCTAGTTCTTGTAAAAAGAAGAAAAAGAAAAATGATAGAACTGTGCAAACTTCTAGTGAACCTATTGCTGAACCACCTGATAATCCAAATCATATCTCTATTTCTGATGCTGAAACACAATCTGGTAATGAACATGAACCTAATGAAAATATTAATGATGATGTTCATGATGATGCTCAACCTAGTAATGATAATGATGTAGAAATTGAACCTGTTGTTGATCTTGATAACCCACAATCAAAGAATCAACGTTATGATAAAAGAGACTTTGTTGCTAGGAAACATGGTAAAGAAAGGGAACCTTGGGTTCAGAAACCCATGCCTTTTCCTCCAAAACCATCCAAGAAAAAGAATGATGAGGATTTTGAGCGCTTTGCTGAAATGATTAGGCCTATCTTTTTGTGTATGAGATTAACTGATGTGCTTAAAACAAATCCTTATGCTAAATATGTGAAGGATATCATTACTAATAAAAGAAAGATACCGAAAGCTGAAATTTCCACCATGCTTGCTAATTATACTTTTAAGGGTGGAATACCAAAGAAACTTGGAGATCCCGGAGTACCTACTATACCTTGCTCCATTAAAAGAAATTATATTAAAACTGCTTTATGTGATCTTGGAGCCGGTGTTAGTGTTATGCCTCTCTCTTTATATCATAGACTTGACTTGAATAAGCTGACACCTACCGAAATATCTTTGCAAATGGCTGATAAATCAACTGCTATACCTGTCGGTATTTGTGAGGATGTGCCTGTTGTGGTTGAAAACGTTACTATTTTAACGGACTTTGTTATTCTTGATATTCCCGAGGATGATAGTATGTCTATTATTCTTGGAAGACCTTTTCTTAATACTGCAGGGGCTGTTATTGATTGCAACAAAGGCAATGTCACTTTTCATGTTAATGGTAATGAGCATACGGTACACTTTCCGAGGAAACAACCTCAAGTTCACAGTATCAACTCCATTGGAAAAATTCCATCGATTATAATTGGAGGTTTTGATTCCTCTTCCTACTGTCAAAAAGAAATATGATATACTTATTATAGGGGATGTGCATATCCCCGTTGAGGTAAATTAGTGTTATTCAAAATTTCTCCGGTTTCATGATTATCGGAATGAGTTTGTTAACAAGACTTGATCAACCTTGTTAGTGGATTCTTTTTGATGAGCATGAGATGGATGAAACTAGAAGCACAAACTTTTGTACCCTCTCTATACTTTCTGTTAATTAGTAGAAATAAAGTAAAAATAGTATTTTTCTGTCTGTTTCCTGACTTATCCGTGCAATATAAAAATACCCCAAAAATAAAAGTCCTCAGAATGCCATACCAATTAAATATGATTTTTCGGGAATATTTGAGGATTTACTTTGCGAAAATTACCGCAGGAGGAGCTGCCACCTGGCCACGAGGGTGGTGGGCGCCCCCCCCCCCCCAGGGTGCGCCCCCTGCCTCGTGGGCCCACGGTGGCCCTCCTCCACTTATCCCAGCACCCATCTTCTTCCTTTGTCTCACACAAACCCGAAAAACCAACTCAAGCACGAGTTCCATCCACTTTTGCTGTGATTTCGATCTCCTTGCTCAAAGCACCTCTCGCAAAACTGCTTGGGGAGATTGTTCCTTGGTATGTGACTCCTCCATTGGTCCAATTAGTTTTTGTTCTAGTGCTTTCTTCTTTGCAAATTTGTGCTGCATAGGTAACCATGTTATTGAGCTTGCATGTCAAATTTATATGGTTCCAAGTAGTTCTAATGCTTGATATAGGCTCTAGGCACTTGTAGGAGTAGTTGCTATCAGTTTTATTGAAGTTGGTTCACTTTTGTTTGAAGTTACTAAAAATTTCAGAATTTTTCAGAGAAAAACAATATGCTTAGGAAGATGTTCCAAGGTGGTTCTTCTAAGAAGCAAGGACACAGGATTGCTATGCGCGATGCTGACGAGGATCCACCAAGAGACGCTCCAGTACGGCCTTGCGAATGGCCGTCAGAAAATTTTATGGACCGTGCGGGAATTAAAGAAGAATTCAAAGCATATTTGCGCAATGCCGTGTGGAGGATTTTGAGGCTAACAAATGCCCCCAGTATTCTCCTTTAGTCATGTTTGATCTCTATGACAAATCTTATACCATGGACTTAGAGGATTTCACTTCTGCTTGCAAACTTCCATCATGGGGTAGTGTTAGGGATCCCCCTAAATCTGAATTTAGAAACTTTCTTGCTAGTATAACTGTGGGGGAATCTAGAGATATAATGCAGGCTACCATAGGGAGCATTCACTTTCCTGCTATACATTATTTTGCTCTTTTCATCGGTAGATGCATAAATGCTAAGGATGAATCATGTCACATGTGTGTCCCTGATCTTAGCATTCTTAGGAGTGTTGTGTTAGGAGACCAATCTTATCATATGGGAGCCATTGTAGATCGTAGGTTGCATCATAATAGACATAAGATTTATTTGGAGGAATTTATGCAACCCGCTTAGCTCATTTTCTTGAGATAGACATTTGTGAGGGTGATACGGAGTTGCGTCCTGCACATTTAGATTATGACTCTATGGCTTCGCACCAGTTTGTCGAGAGGCCTGAATCACCTCTCTTATATTGTTTAATTTTTGATAAACAACGTGTTTTCCGTATTACTCTTCCTGCTCCTGCCTTCTTTGATTCACAAAAAAAAAGAAGATATGTTATTTCCAGAGAGGAGGCAGAAGAGTACGAGAGAGAGTGGAGGAAACTCGACTCCACGCTGCAGCTCAGCAGGCGATAACTGATGCACATCAGTATGATCCCAACTATTCTTCATCACAGTACGACCCCAGCTACACCTATGGATATTAGCCAGGCCAGCCATGGCCATAGACCAACTTAGGCCAAAAGCCTAAGCTTGGAGGAGTACGTATTTCTCACTGACATTACATTTATGTTCACACACACTCGTTGCTAGATGTCGGTGCTCATACTTTTTCTCTTTAATATCCATGCTAGTTTAGTTTCTTTTTCCTGCTTTCTTCTTGTGTGTTTCTTAAACCTTAAGAAAAACCAAAAAATTAGTAGTAGTTTATTTTTTTGCTGTAGTAGTAGTAATTAAAAAGAAAACCCAAAAATATTTCCTGTTCTTCTTTTGCTTGTTGGGAGCTTTCCTGTGTAAATAGTTTCATTTCATTTCTTTTCTTTGGGCGTCAGTAGGAGAAGACCATAATTAAATTGTTGAAGTGTCTCTTATATGCATTACTATTGATTTAACCAAGAGCCCATATTGCCTTGTCTTCTCCTGTTTATTGAATGCTCACAGATTCCAGCTTAGTCCAATGAACGTGCACCCTTATTACTATTCACACTGTTCAGTCGTGCAAGTGAAAGGCAATTATGATGATATATGATGGGCTGACTAAGATGAGAAAAGCTGGTATGAACTCGACCTCTTTTGTTTTTGTAAATATGACGAGTCCCTCGTTCTTGATTCAGCTTATTGTGAATAAACATGTTTGCAATGACAACTAGAGATCATAGTTGCTTGTGCCATGCTTGATTAGCTATGAGTTATAATGATTTACCTTGTGTGCCAACATGCTATTGAGATGGTTATGATGTGGTATGATGGGGTGGTATCCTCCTTTGAATGATTTAAGTGACTTGACTTGGCACATGTTCACGCATGTAGTTGAAACAAATCAACATAGCCTTCACGATATTTATGTTCATGGTGGATTATATCCTACTCATGCTTGCATCCAATGTTTATTAATTTTAATGCATGTACATGGCTGTTGTCGCTCTCTACTTGGTCGCTTCCCAGTCTTTTGCTAGCCTTCACATGTACTAAGCGGGAATATTGCTTGTGCATCCAATCCCTTAAACCCCAAAGTTATTCCAGATGAGTCCACTATACCTTCCTATATGCGGTATCTACCTGCCGTTCCAAGTAAATTTGTATGTGGCAAACTCTAAACCTTCAAATAAACATTCTGTTTTGTATGCTCGAATAGCTCATGTATCAACCAAGGTTGTCCTTATCTTCCGTGTTAGGCGGGTTATTCTCAAGAGGAGTGGACTCCGCTCCTCACTCACGAGAATATGGCTGGTCACCGGGATGCCCACTCCCATGCTTTATGCAAACTAAATCAAAATTAATTGCAAACAAAACTCCCCCTGGGACCTGATGTATGTTGGAGGCACTCGGTGTTTCGAGCAAGCCATGGATTGATGCTTGTTGGTGGAGGGGGAGTATAAACTTTACCATTCTATTTGGGAACCGCCTATAATGTGTTTAGCATGGAAGATATCGCCATCTCTTAGTTGTTACATTGTAAATGAAAGTATATCGCTCAAAATACAATTTATCTCTATTTCAAAACCGAGCTCTAGCACCTCTACAAATCCCTGCTTCCCTCTGCGAAGGGCCTATCCATTTACTTTTATGTTGAGTCATCACCCTCTTATTAAAAAGCACTAGCTGGAGAGCACAGCTGTCATTTGCATTCATCACTGTTAAGTTATATTGGGTGTGACTATGACTGGATCTCTTTTACCATGAATTACAATGTCTAGTCAGTCATTGATCTTTAAAGGTGCTCTGCATTTATGCTTTGCGGTCTCAGAAAGGGCTAGCGAGATACCATCTTGTTATATCATATTATGATTGTTTTGAGAAAGTGTTGTCATCCAAGATTTATTATTATGACTTGCTAGTTGATTATGCTATTGATATGAGTAATTATGAGACCTGAGAATTATTGCAAGTGTGGTTAGTTATGATCTATACTGAAAACTTGAATGTTGGCTTGACATAGTTAAAACAACAAGAGCAAACAGAGTTTGTAAAAATTTCTCTTTCTTTCTTTCAGTTTGTCAATTGAATTGCTTGAGGACAAGCAAGGGATTAAGCTTGGGGGAGTTGATACATCTCTGTCGTATCTACTTTTACAAACACTTTTGCCCTTGTTTTGGACTCTAACTTGTATGATTTGAATGAAACTAACCCGGACTGATGCTGTTTTCAGCAGAATTGCCAAGGTGTTCTTTTATGTGCAGAAAACAAATATTCTCGGAATGACCTGAAACTCCACGGAACATCTTAGAAAAAATAAAAAAAATCCTCGCCAAAGATGAAGACCAGGGGGCCCACACCCTGTCCACGAGGGTGGGGGCGCCCCCCCCCCTAGGGCGCGCCCCCTACCTCGTGGGCCCCATAGATGCCCTCCGACGCCAACTCCAACTCTATATATTTGCTTTCGGAGAGAAAAAAATAAGAGAGAAGAAATCATCGTGTTTTACGATAAGGAGCCGCCGCCAAGCCCTAAAACCTCTCGGGAGGGCTGATTTGGAGTCCGTTCGGGGCTCCGGAGAGGGGGATTCGTCGCCGTCGTCATCATCAACCATCCTCCATCACCAATTTCATGATGCTCACCGCCGTGCGTGAGTAATTCCATCGTAGGCTTGCTGGACGGTGATGGGTGCTACATCTTGAGCTTGCGTTGGTTTTCCCCGAAGAGGAAGGGATGATGCAGCAGAGTAGCATAAGTATTTCCCTCGGTTTTTGAGAACCAAGGTATCAATCCAGTAGGAGCCCACGCTCAAGTCCCTCGTACCTGCACAAAGCGATATCTACTCGCAACCAACGCGATTAGGGGTTGTCAAGCCCTTCACGGTCACTTACGAGAGTGAGATCTGATAGATATAATATTTTTGGTATAAAGATGCAAAGTAAAAAGTAAAGGCAAAGTAAAAAAGCAAAGAAAGATTAAAGTGATGGAGATAGATATGATGAGAATAGACCCGGGGGCCATAGGTTTCACTAGTGGCTTCTCTCAAGAGCATAAGTATTCTACGGTGGGTGAACAAATTATTGTTGAGAAATTGAC
Organism: Triticum aestivum; assembly: GCF_018294505.1. Taxonomy (NCBI): domain Eukaryota; kingdom Viridiplantae; phylum Streptophyta; class Magnoliopsida; order Poales; family Poaceae; genus Triticum; species Triticum aestivum. Next base: position 136,777,428 of record NC_057794.1, read on the forward strand.
AGAATTGATCATAGTTATGAGAATATCTAGGCATGATCATGTATATAGGCATCATGTCCGTGATAAGTAGATCAAAATGATTCTGCATCTACTACTATTACTCCACTCATCGACCGCTATCCAGCATGCATCTAGAGTATTAAGTTAAAGACAGAGTAACGCCTTAAGAAAGATGACATGATGTAGAGAGATAAATTCATGCAATATGAAATAAACCCCATCTTGTTATCCTCGATGGCAACGATACAATACGTGCCTTGCTGCCCCTTCTGTCACTGGGTACGGACACCGCAAGATCGAACCCAAAGCTAAGCACTTCTCCCATGGCAAGAACTACCAATCTAGTTGGCCAAACCAAACGGATAATTCGAAGAGACTTGCAAAGATAACCAATCATACATAAAAGAATTCAGAGAAGATTCAAATATTATTCATAGATAGACTTGATCATAAACCCACAATTCAACGGTCTCAACAAACACACCGCAAAAAGAAGATTACATCGAATAGGTCTCCACAAGAGAGGGGGAGAACTTTGTATTGAGATTCAAAGAGAGAGAAGAAGCCATCTAGCTACTAACTATGGACCCAAAGGTCTGAAGTAAACTACTCATACTTCATCGGAGAGGCTAGGATGATGTAGAAGCCCTCCGTGATGACGGCCCTCTTCCGGCGGAGCTCCGGACCAGGCCCCAAGATGGGATCGCGTGGATACAGAAAGTGGCGGTGGTGGAATTAGGTTTTTGGCTCATGTTCTGATCGTTTGGGGGTACGTGTGTATATATAGGAGGAAGAAGTACGCCAGAGGAGCAACGAGGGGCCCACGAGGCAGGGGGCGCACCCTAGGGGGGGTGCCCCCCACCCTTGTGACTGCCTCTTTTGTTCCTTGGAGCAGGGTCCAAGTCTCCTGGATCACGTTCGGTGAGAAAATCACGTTCCCGAAGATTTTATTCCATTTGGACTCCGTTTGATATTCCGTTTCTTCGAAACACTAAAATAGGCAAAAAAACAACAATTCTGGGCTGGGCCTCCAGTTAATAGGTTAGTCCCAAAAATAATATAAAAGTGGAAAATAAAGCCCAAAATAGTCCAAAATAGTAGATAATATAGCATGGAGCAATCAAAAATTATAGATACGTTGGAGACGTATCAGGCATCCCCAAGCTTAATTCCCGCTCGTCCTCGAGTAGGTAAATGATAAAAAGAGAATTTTTGATGCGGAGTGCTACTTGGCATAATTTCAATGCAAATCTTCTTAATTGTGGTATGAATATTCAGATTAGAAAGATTCAAGACAAAAGTTTATATTGACATAAAAATAATAATACTTCAAGCATACTAACAAAGCAATTATGTCTTCTCAAAATAACATGGCCAAAGAAAGTTATCCCTACAAAATCATATAGTCTGGCTATGCTCCATCTTCACCACACAAAGTATTTAAATCATGCACAACCCCGATGACAAGCCAAGCAATTGTTTCATACTCTAACTTTTTCAAAACTTTTTCAATCTTCATGCAATACATGAGCGTGAGCCATGGATATAGCACTATAGGTGGAATAGAATGGTGGTTGTGGAGAAGACAAAAAGGAGAAGATGGTCTCACATCAACTAGGCGTATCAACGGGCTATGGAGATGCCCATCAATAGATATCAATGTGAGTGAGTAGGGATTGCCATGCAACGGATGCACTAGAGCTATAAGTATATGAAAGCTCAAAAAGAAACTAAGTGGGCGTGCATCCAACTTGCTTGCTCATGAAGACCTAGGGCAATTTTTGAGGAAGCCCGTCATTGGAATATACAAGCCAACTTCTATAATGTAAAATTCCCACTAGTATATGAAAGTGATAACATGAGAGACTCTCTACTATGAAGATCATGGTGCTACTTTGAAGCACAAGTGTGGTAAAAGGATAGTAACATTGTCCCTTCTCTCTTTTTCTCTCATTTTTTTATTTATATATATTTTTTTGTTTGGGCCTTTTCTCTTTTTTTATGGCCTCTTTTTATTTGGGCTTCTTTGGCCTCTCTTTTTTCGTCTGGAGACTCATCCCGACTTATGGGGGAATCATAGTATCCATCATTCTTTCCTCACTGGGACAATGCTCTAATAATGATGATCATCACACTTTTATTTTTCTTATAACTCAATAATTACAACTCGATACTTAGAACAAACTATGACTCTATGTGAATGCATCCGGCGGTGTACCGGGATATGCAATATGACAATGATGAATATGTCATGAACGGAAGGGTGGAAAGTTGCATGGCAATATATCTCGTAATGGCTATGGAAATGCCATAATATATAGGTATGGTGGCTGTTTTGAGGAAGGTATATGGTAGGTGTATGATACCGGCGAAAGGTGCGCGGTATTAGATAGGCTAGCAAAGGTGGAAGGGTGAGAGTGCGTATAATCCATGGACTCAAAATTAGTCATAAAGAACTCATATACTTATTGCAAAAATCTAGAAGTTATCAAAGCAAAGTATTATGTGCATGCTCCTAGGGGGATAGATTGGTAGGAAAAGACCATCGCTCATCCCCGACCGCCACTCATAAGGAAGAGAATCAATAAACAAATCATGCTCCGACTTTGTTACATAACGGTTCACCACACGTGCATGCTACGGGAATCACAAACTCTAACACAGGTATTCTTTAAATTCACAACTACTCAACTAGCATGACTTTAATATTATCACCTCCATATCTCAAAACAATTATCATGCTTCAATCTTTTCTTAGTATACAACACACTCAAAATAAAGTTTCACAAATCTTGAATACCAAGCATATTATTATTAAGAAAATTACCATGCTATTAAGAGACTCTCAAAATAATTTAAGTGAAGCATGAGAGATCAATAATTTCTTTAAAACAAATCCACCACCGCGCTCTAAAAGATCTAAGTGAAGCACATAGAGCAAAATTATAACGCTCAAAAGATATAAGTGAAGCACATAGAGCAAATTTACTACGCTCAAAAGATATAAGTGAAGCACATAGAGCAAAACTACTTAGCTCAAAAGATATAAGTGAAGCACATAGAGTATTCTATCAAATTTTTAATTCATGTATGGCTCTCTCAAAAGGTGTGTTCAGCAAGGATGATTGTGGGATACTAAGACACAAAGACACAAATAATACAAGACGCTCCAAGCAAAACACATATCATGTTGGTGAATAAAAATATAGCTCTAAGTAAATTACCGATGGAAGTGGACGAAAGAGGGGATGCCTTCCGGGGCATACCCAAGCTTTGACTTTTTGGTGTCCTTGGATTATCTTGGGGGTGCCATGGGCATACCCAAGCTTAGGCTCTTGCCACTCCTTGTTCCATGATCCATCAAAAGAATTCACCCAAAACTTGAAAACTTCACAACACAAAACTCAAAATAGAAAACTCGTGAGCTCCGTTAGCGAAAGAAAACAAAAGACCACTTCAAGGTACTGTAATGAACTCATTCTTTATTTATATTGGTGTTAAACCTACTGTATTCCAACTTCTCTATGGATTATAAACTATTTTAATAGCCATAGATTCATCAAAATAAGCAAACAACACACGAAAAACAGAATCTGTCAAAAACAGAACAGTCTGTAGTAATCTGTAGCTAGCGCAAGATCTGGAACCCCAAAAATTCTAAAATAAATTTCTGGACGTGAGGAATTTATCTATTAATCATCTTCAAAAATAATTAACTAAATATCACTCTTCAAATAAAAATGACAGCAATTCTCGTGAGCGCTAAAGTTTATGTTTTTTACAGCAAGTTCAACAAGACTTTCCCCAAGTCTTCCCAACGGTTATACTTGGCACAAACACTAATTAAACACAAAAAACACAACCAAAACAGAGGTAAATAATTTATTTATTAAATAACAGCAAGGATGAATATTGGGTTGTCTCCCAACAAGCACTTTTCTTTACAGCCTTATAGCTAGGCATTGGTAATTTTAATGATGCTCACAAGAAAGACAAGAATTGAAGCACAAAAGGAGCATCATAAGGCATGTGACAAACACATCTAAGTCTAACATACTTCCTATGCATAGGCATCTTAAAGGCAAACAAATTATCATAGCAAGCAAAAACTAGCATATGCAAGGAAGCAGAAAGAAATAATAGCAATCTCAACATAACGAGAGGTAATTTAGTAACATGAAAATTTCTACCACCATATTGTCCTCTCTCGTAATAATTATATGTAGGATCATAAGCAAATTCAACAAAATAGCTATCACATAAAATATTTTCAACACGATCCACATGCATGCAAAGTTGACACTCTTTCAAAATAGTGGGATTAACATTAACTAAAGTCGTGACCTTTCCAGACCCACTTTTATCAAAAATTTCATAAGATTGATCATTCTCCAAATTTGTGGGATCTAAAGTTGATACTCTTCCAAACCCACTTTCAGTAATATTGCAAACACTATTATCAATCTCATATTCATCATGGGGCTTAAATAAATTTTCAATATCATAAGAAGAATCACCCCAATCATGATCATTGCAACAAGTAGAGGACATAGCAAAACTAGCATCCCCAAGCTTGGGGTTTTGCATATTATTAGCACAATTGACATCAAGAGAGTTTATAGTAAAATCATTGCAATCATGCTTTTTATTCAAAGATCTATCATGAATCGCTTCATAAAGTAATTCATCACACTTTTCAGATTCACGAATTTCCAGCAAAACCTCATAAAGATAATCTAGTGCACAAAACTTACTAGCAACTGGTTCATCATAATTAGATCTCTTAAAAAGATTAGCAAGCGGATGAGGATGCATAGATCTTAGGTTCTCTGTTTAGTAAAAAATAAACAACTATTCCAACCATACGAGCAAACAAGAAACGGGCAAAAGGAGGCAAATAGAGAGGGAGGATAGAGAGAGAGGGCGAATAAAACGGCAAGGGTGAATTGGGGGGAGAGGAAAACGAGAGGCAAATGGCAAATAATGTAATGCGAGAGATAGGGATTGTGATGGGTACTTGGTATGTTGACTTTTTGCATAGACTCCCCGGCAACGGCGCCAGAAATCCTTCTTGCTACATCTTGAGCTTGCGTTGGTTTTCCCCGAAGAGGAAGGGATGATGCAGCAGAGTAGCGTAAGTATTTCCCTCAGTTTTTGAGAACCAAGGTATCAATCCAGTAGGAGCCCACGCTCAAGTCCCTCGTACCTGCACAAAGCGATAGCTACTCGCAACCAACGCGATTAGGGGTTGTCAAGCCCTTCACGGTCACTTACGAGAGTGAGATCTGATAGATATAATATTTTTTGGTATAAAGATGCAAAGTAAAAAGTAAAGGCAAAGTAAAAAAGCAAAGCAAGATTAAAGTGATGGAGATTGATATGATGAGAATAGACCCGGGGGCCATAGGTTTCACTAGTGGCTTCTCTCAAGAGCATAAGTATTCTACGGTGGGTGAACAAATTACTGTTGAGCAATTGACAGAATTGAGCATAGTTATGAGAATATCTAGGCATGATCATGTATATAGGCATCACGTCCGTGACAAGTAGATCGAAACGATTCTGCATCTACTACTATTACTCCACTCATCGACCGCTATCCAGCATGCATCTAGAGTATTAAGTTAAAAACAGAGTAACGCCTTAAGCAAGATGACATGATGTAGAGAGATAAATTCATGCAATATGAAATAAACCCCATCTTGTTATCCTCGATGGCAACGATACAATACGTGCCTTGCTGCCCCTTCTGTCACTGGGTAAGGACACCGCAAGATCGAACCCAAAGCTAAGCACTTCTCCCATGGCAAGAACTACCAATCTAGTTGGCCAAACCAAACGGATAATTCGAAGAGACTTGCAAAGATAACCAATCATACATAAAAGAATTCAGAGAAGATTCAAATATTATTCATAGATAGACTTGATCATAAACCCACAATTCATCGATCTCAACAAACACACCGCAAAAAGAAGATTACATCGAATAGATCTCCACAAGAGAGGGGGAGAACTTTGTATTGAGATTCAAAGAGAGAGAAGAAGCCATCTAGCTACTAACTATGGACCCGAAGGTCTGAGGTAAACTACTCACACTTCATCGAAGAGGCTAGGATGATGTAGAAGCCCTCCGTGATGACGGCCCTCTTCGGCGGAGCTCCGGAACAGGCCCCAAGATGGGATCTCGTGGATACAGAAAGTTGTGGCGGTGGAATTAGGTTTTTGGCTCCTGTTCTGATCGTTTGGGGGTACGTGTGTATATATAGGAGGAAGAAGTACGCCAGAGGAGCAACGAGGGGCCCACGAGGCAGGGGGCGCGCCCTAGGGGGGCGCCCCCACCCTCGTGACCGCCTCTTTTGTTCCTTGGAGCAGGGTCCAAGTCTCCTGGATCACATTCGGTGAGAAAATCACGTCCCCGAAGATTTTATTCCGTTTGGACTCCGTTTGATATTCCGTTTCTTTGAAACACTGAAATAGGCAAAAAACAACAATTCTGGGCTGGGCCTCCGGTTAATAGGTTAGTCCCAAAAATAATATAAAAGTGGAAAATAAAGCCCAATATAGTCCAAAACAGTGGATAATATAGCATGGAGCAATCAAAAATTATAGATACGTTGGAGACGTATCAATGGGTTGGATGAGATTTATCATGTAATCGAGTTAGTTTTGTTAGGGTTTGATCCCTAGTATCCACTATGTTCTGAGATTGATGTTGCTATAACTTTGCTATGCTTAATGCTTGTCACTAGGGCCCGAGTGACATGATTTCAGATCTGAACCTATTATGTTTTCATGAATATATGTGAGTTCTTGATCCTATCTTGCAAGTCTATAGTCACCTACTATGTGTTATGATCCGGCAACTCCGAAGTGACAATAATCGGGACCACTCCCGGTGATGACCATAGTTTGAGGAGTTCATGTATTCACTATGTGCTAATGCTTTGTTCTGGTTCTCTATTAAAAGGAGGCCTTAATATCCCTTAGTTTCCAATAGGACCCCGCTGCCACGGGAGGGTAGGACAAAAGATGTCATGCAAGTTCTTTTCCATAAGCACATATGACTATATACGGAATACATGCCTACATTACATTGATGAATTGGAGCTAGTTCTGTGTCACCCTATGTTATGACTGTTACATGATGAACCGCATCCGGCATAATTATCCATCACGGAACTGGTGCCTACGAGTTTTCCATATACCGGTTTACGCTTATTTACTTTCCCGTTGCTACTGTTACAATCACTACAAAATACCAAAAACATTACTTTTGTTGTCTTTACTTTTGTTGCCGCTACCACCACTATCATATTACTTTGCTACTAAACACTTTGCTGCAGATACTAAGTTTCCAGGTGTGGTTGCATTGACAACTCAGCTGCTAATACTTGAGAATATTCTTTGGCTCCCCTTGTGTCGAATCATTAAATTTGGGTTGAATACTCTACCCTCGAAAGCTGTTGCGATCCCCTATACTTGTGGGTTATCACTTCTGTGCGCTTAATATCCTCGTTTTACACGTGTCGAGCGAATGCGGACAGTCAGGGTATTTTTTGCAAATAACACCCCAATCCTGCAAGGAGGAGCATCTATTTAAAGAGATTGGATCTCAGATCCTTTTGGCACCAAGCGGAGAAAATCCTTAGAGACCGCCAGGAAAGACCATTCCAACATGGCCAACAATCCCAACTCCTCTTCTCGTTCCAACCTAGAAAGAGGCGAGTGGGAGAGGTGCTATGTGTCCCATAGCCGATTGGCGAAGCTGCAAACACAGGGATTTCTCCCTCCAGCAAATCTGGTCCCTGTTCGAGCAGGGTTGGCCTCCTTCAACAGAAAACCCAGGCAGAGGATTTACCCAATCCGTCTGCGGGAGAAAGGGTGTGCTTCGTCCCCTATCTGCTTAGGGGAGTGGGGTTTCTAATCCACCCATTCCTCTGAGGGCTGCTGGAGTACTATGGCCTCCAGCTGCACAATTTTACCACTGGCTCCATCCTCCACATCGCAGGTTATGTCGCCCTATGCGAACTATTCCTGGGTTGCGAGGCCCATTTTGATTTATGGAGAAGAATGTTCTGCCTCGTCCCTCGCAATCAAGGGGGATCAATTTTTGAAGTGGGAGGAGTCGAAGTGTGGCGCATCACCTGGACCGGATACCTGTCCGGCACGCTGAAGAAAGCTCCCGAAGAGTGGCCTTCCGAATGGTTCTACATTGATGACGTCGCTCTACCCGACCCCGTCTGCATAGGCCTCCCCGAGTTTTCAAATGCTCCGTTGAAGAAGCGCCATAGCTGGCTGATAACCCACAAGTATAGGGGATCGCAACAGCTTTCGAGGGTAGAGTATTCAACCCAAATTTATTGATTCGACACAAGGGGAGCCAAAGAATATTCTCAAGTATTAGCAGCTGAGTTGTCAATTCAACCACACATGGAAACTTAGTATCTGCAGCAAAGTGTTTAGTAGCAAAGTAATATGATAGTGATGGTAACGGTAACAAAAGAGTAACGAAAGCAAAGTAATGTTTTTGGTATTTTGTAGTGATTGTAACAATAGCAACGAGAAAGTAAATAAGCATAAACCAGTATATGGAAAGCTCATAGCAATGGATCAATGATGGATAATTATGCTGGATGTGGTTCAACATGTAACAGTCATAACATAGGGTGACACAGAACTAGCTCCAATTCGTCAATGTAATGTAGGCATGTATTCTGAATATAGTCATATGTGCTTATGGAAAAGAACTTGCATGACATCTTTTGTCCTACCCTCCCGTGGCAGCGGGGTCCTAATGGAAACTAAGGGATATTAAGGCATCCTTTTAATAGAGAACCAGAACAAAGCATTAACACATAGTGAATACATGAACTCCTTAAACTACGGTCATGTCAGGACCCCGACTCGATGCCACATAGGTCTAGCATGTAACACCTCATATCACTTTGCGGCCTCACGCACGGTATTCCACGGGTGTCGCCTTACCTTTGCCCGGGACCGTTTGTGCCTTTTGGCACACGTATATGATAGTGTCGCTAGTACCCATATGATAAGGAGCCCGGGCTGACATGGCTAGTCGTAAACCCAAAGTGGCACAGACTTACAGGGACAGGCATCCATGACCCAGCAACGAACGTGTCGGTCATCAGCAAGTGGGTCTGGGCTGTAGCACTGGGCTAGCAGGACTCCGGTAAACCGGGCTGTAGCGGGCTAACAGGACTCCGGTACTCAATGCATGACATTTCCCCGAAGGGACAGACACAGGAACGAAGAAGGACACATGCCGGCCAGCCTAAGTGTTCCAGAGCAGTAGCAAGCTACCATGGCTCAGTGGTAACACTAGGAGACATTTCCCGGTAAGAGAGGCTACTAAAGATAAACAACTAGATAGTCAGATCCCACACATACCAAGCATTTCAATCATACACACAATATGCTCAATATGTGCAAATACAACAAGGCATCACAACATGACTCTACGACACAAGTACTTTATTTAAGGCTCAGAGAGCCATACATAACATACACATAGGTACGGGTCACACGACCCAGCATTCAAGTCATACAGTCATACAAACCAGCAGCGGAAGTAACTTGTCTGAGTACAGACAACTAGTAAAATAAAAGAGGCTTGGAAAGCCTAGCTATACTACGTGGTCCTTCACAAGCTCAGGATCACCACCTGGTCCTTAGCCTACTCATTGATGTCAACGTCTACGAAGAACCCATCAGAAGGGGTTGCAGCGTCTTCTGTAAAAATGTAGATTATAGCAACATGAGTACAAAGGTACTCAGCAAGACTTACATCAGATCCTACATACATGCACATTATCAAGAAGGGTTGGTGGAGTTATTGCAGCAAGCCAGCTTTGACTCTTGGCTAGGCTATCCTACGAGACTCCAACTTGAAATGGTTTTGCGCACACGAGTCCACTACTCACCACTTCAATACACTACCGAGGATCCACCTCCGTCTTCCTACGGAAGAGCCATCCTCGGCACTCACACTTATCTTGAGGCTTTTAGTAGTTTCCATTTACTTGTCTATGAACTGTATAGGCAACCAAGTAGTCCTTTACCGCGGACGCGGCTATTCGAATAGATCATGATAACCCTGCAGGGGTGTACTTCTTCATACACGCTCTCACCACTTACCGTCGTTTACACGACATGTACTCGGCAACCTTCAAGCGGAAGCCCAACGTGGGTGTCGGCCACGACCTACCTAATCACCTAAGTCTCTAGTCCAGGTTTATCGCCTATTCGGGTTCCATCCATGAGGAGATCCGGCCGAGGTTTCGCTCACAGCCCCAACGATGTGAACAGGGTTCCTGAGATACCTAACGGGTATTCAGTACACCGTGCCACGTACCTACCGCATCACAGCCCACCCCTACGGTCAGCGCTGTCCACGGCCTCCAGTAGGCTACAAACACCAGAAACTACTTGCAACTCCTGGACAGAGAACTAGGGTGAATAAGAAGTCGAGAGGGTCCATTGGTTTCGGGCCCAATGCATGGTAGTAGCTGAATCTTAAATCACACATACAGATCTCAGTGCTTAAGGTCAGCTTCAATGAAACAACCCACCATGTACTCCTACATGGCCTCTCATCGATACCTTTACCAAATCATGTTCACCACACCACTTTCATTACCGACATAATCATTTCACTCTAGTCCATCACCCAGATGAACCAGACCTGACACGACTCTAAGCATAGCAGGCATAGCAAGGTAGGAACAACACATACATATGGCTCAAATAACTCCTACACATGCTAGTGCGTTTCATCTAGTTGCTGTGGCAATGACAGGTCATGCAGAGGAAATGGGTTCAACTACCGTAACACACAGCAGTTTGAAATGCGTTGTCTTAATGCAGTAAAAGAGAGCAGGAGCGAGAACATGGGATTGTATCGATATGATCAAATGGTTGGTTGCTTGCCTGATGGTTTGATGCACTGATACGGTTCTTCGTTAGGGTAATCACGGTACTCCTCGGAGGCAGAACCTGCCGCAAAGAACACCGATACACAACCATCACCAAACAATGTGCAACAATATGATGCATGCATGAAACATGGCAATATGAGTGTGTTGGGCTAATGCAACTAAGACCAGAAGGGTTTGAACCAATTTGAATAAAGATTCAAATTTCAAACTCATACATGGCCCTTTAAAGTGTTTTTCCTTGTTCTGCATTAAACATCAAGTTAACTTGTTTAATCATGCATGAAAATAGTACAGATGGATAGATTGTATTTTTCTGATCATTTTTCATATATAACTTGTCTGATTTGGAGTTACAGATTAAAAGTTATGAATTTTTGAAGTTTAAAACTATATTCTGGAATTTCCTATATTAGATTAAATCCAGAAATTAATTTATTGCGTCAGCCTGACGTCAGTGTGACATCAGCAGGTCAACGGAACACGGTCCGGGTCAAACCTGACAGTGGGTCCCGCGTGTCAGTGTGATTAGATTAGTTAAAGTTTAATTAAACTAAACCTATTTAATTAACAGGGCTGGGCCCCACCTGTCATTGACTTACGAGAGTCAACCAGGGCCCACCCGTGGTCAAACCCGGGTCGGCTGCACCGGCGTTTAGCCGCCGGCGAGCCCGACGCAGCGGCGGAAGTGGTTTTGGCCGTTCCGGCCACCAAATGGGTCGCGGAGGCCATCAGAGTGGAGCTGAGGACGAGCCGCAGCTCTTGGTGGAGTCCGTTGGGGTCGGGGTGGCTGGAGTTAGCGTCGGCGACGACTTTGGCGGCCACCGGAGTTCGGCCGAAGGCGAACTTGATGCTAGAGGGGTCGGTGAGGTGCGGGGAGTAGCTGGTTAGGTGCTACGTGACATGGTGAGCATGATGGACACCAGTTTGTGGCCGGAGGGTGACCGGGAGCACGTCGGCGACGAGCTCCACGGCGGTGGGTGCGGTTGAGCTCCGGGAGGTCGCTACACGGCTCGGGAGCAAGAAAAGAAGGGAGGGGAAGATGGTTAAGCTCACGGGGAGTTCGACGAAGCTCTTGGTGCGGCCGGGGACGGGCCGGAGCGACGACGGCGTTGAAGGGGATCTCCGGCGACGGCGGTTCAGTCGAGGTCGATGCGGTGGGCTCGGGCCTTGCGAGCGCTCGGGGCTCGGCTTGCTCGAAGGAGAGGAGGGTGGCGGAGCTCCTGGACACGATGATAAGACGCACGGGCGGCGGGGAGGACGGCTAGGACGTAGGCACGGCGGAGGTGGCGGAGGTCATGGCGGGGGAGCGCGAGGGGGAGGAGCTGGAGAGG